>NC_056728.1:1811844495-1812144495 GCF_019279795.1 Protopterus annectens | reverse complement strand
CGAGCCCATCGCCACCCCTCGTTTTTGTAGGAAAAAGTCCTTACCAAACAGGAAAAAATTAGATGTCAAGACTATGTCTAACAATTCTGTTACTAATTGGATCTCATTTTTAGTTGCTCCAAGTTCCTCCAAGAGTAATCCAATCCACTCAACACCCTCCAAATGAGGAATCGAGGTGTATAAGTCTACCATATCAATGGTAAGGAAATTATCCATACCATTGAAGGGAATGTCGTTAATTTGCTGTAAAAACGACCAAGAATCTTTGCATAAACCTGGGATAAGCCACAAGTATTTAGATAGAATAGAATCAATAAGACGTGAGCAAGGATGAGTCATGGAAGACCTGCCATCGACCGAGTAGTCGATCATTCACTCAAATTGCCTAGTGTGTTTAATCCACCACTACACTCCAAGTTACAGATTTTTGAAACTGTCTGTGAAGCTGACTTTAGGTCCCATCTTTCCATGAGTAATAAATTTAGGAATGAGAGTCCTTATAAGTTCAATACTACTAGAGAACAAACTGAAGCCTTAAATCTCCTCTGTCATCAGGCTGTCAGAGTTATAAAACCTGATAAAGGTGGGGGTTTGGTGATTTTCAGTGAGGAACAATACAAAGACAAAATGTCACTGGTTCTTGAAACTGAAGCCTACTCTCCAGTTTCCATAAATGAGGTTAATGGGACCTACCAAAGAATTAGGGGCCTCTTGAGGGATCTTTACTTGGCAGCAAAAATAGATATTGATACTTATCGATTTATTGATATCTCATTTCCAAAAATTCCAGTGATGTTTGGAGTGCCCAAGATTCATAAAAATCTTGAAGACCCCCCGATGAGGGCCCTGGTTGATGGCAGGTCTTCCATGACTCATCCTTGCTCACGTCTTATTGATTCTATTCTATCTAAATACTTGTGGCTTATCCCAGGTTTATGCAAAGATTCTTGGTCATTTTTACAGCAAATTAACGACATTCCCTTCAATGGTATGGATAATTTCCTTACCATTGATGTGGTAGACTTATACACCTCGATTCCTCATTTGGAGGGTGTTGAGTGGATTGGATTACTCTTGGAGGAACTTGGAGCAACTAAAAATGAGATCCAATTAGTAACAGAATTGTTAGACATAGTCTTGACATCTAATTTTTTCCTGTTTGGTAAGGACTTTTTCCTACAAAAACGAGGGGTGGTGATGGGCCTCTGGGGGAGCGTTGCTAACTTCTTCGTGGGCTATTGGGAAAAACATTTTTTAAAGAATAGGATAGATCTAATGAAGCACTCCGTTTCTATACTAGATTTCTTGATGATGTCTTCATTCTTTTCCATGGTGATTCCCCTGAAGCTAATTCATTTGTTTCGGCACTTAATGCTACTACCAATATCCTTAGATTTACTTTTAATTTCTCGTATTCTGAGATTGACTATTTAGATGTCAAGCTTGTTAAGGATATCAATAAGGAAGAATATTTGGCTAGTATATTTAGGAAGCCAACATACTGCAACTCCTTCCTGCATTTCTCTAGCGCACACCCTTTCAAACAAAAACGTTCCATCGTAAAGGGACAACTTGTGCGAGCAGGAAGGATGTGTAGTACTTTAAATGACTTCCATACAGAATGTAACTTCCTTAAGGATATGTTTCTAAGTAGAGGGTACCCTATTTCACTCTTAGAGGAACTTATCGATGAGGTATCCAATAAAAGAACCTCTGGTTTCTATCGACCACTTCTATGTGAAAAAGTGATTATTCAAGGGAGAATAGTGAAAGGTGATTTGAATGCCAGTAATGATAACACCAATCCACAAATTTTAGTACATCTTCCGGATGATGTAAGTAATTTCAGTTTGAATTTTATTACAACTTTCACTCTTGATTCACAGGCTATCTGGGCTATAATACGCAAAAACTGGCACTTTATAGTCAATGACAGTTTCTTAACCAGTAGGCTGGGAGTGGTACCTAGAATAACATACAGGAGAGGAAATAATTTGAAAGAGTTAACACAAAGGAACTTTAATTGGGATGGTTACAGTAGACAAAAAGGAATGGCTATTTGCGGATTCTGTAATTGGTGTAAATTGGTAAAAACGGGAAACAGTTTCACTATTAATAATATGACATACAAAATTTTCCACAAGATGAATTGTGAAACAAAAGCAGTGATTTATATTGCATGTTGTAAATGCTGCAGTGGTTTCTATATAGGGAAGACCGATCGAAGACTTCGTGATTGAATTTATGAGCATGATTATGCTATTAGAAGGGCACTGCCAAAATGCCCTAGCAAAACATGTCTCGTCTTTCCCTGGTCACAGCTTTGAATTCATGGCCATAGACCATATTCCTTGCTCAATTAGAGGAGGTCCTTCTTCCCTTTTATTAGAATATCTAGAGTTAGAATGGCAACTGAAACTTGATGCTTTCAGAATGCCAGGATTGAATGATAACTGTAACATCTCAGCTGTTCTTAAACTGAGAAGTTATTTGAGATAGTCAGGTTTATTAGCCCTGGATTCTTAGATTAGTCATTTCTTGTGGGTTGTTCTGCGGGCATTCCTTTTGTGTTGCCCTGCATTATGCCCTAGTTTTAGGAGGTATATTTTGAACCAACCTTGTGATATGTAAGGTTTCATCCTGGTTTGGCTCTATTGCATAACCAATATTACCTTTATTCAGGTCCTTTATAGATAAGGCGCCTTTTCGTCTTTCAGTGTTTTTAGTCATTCTTATATTTTTTATATTTTTTATATTCTAAGTTTTTATACTTAAATGTATTTTATTTGATGTCATATGGTGCATTCTTTAATTTAGGGAAACAAATGCCATTTTACATTTCTTAATTTTTAAAAAAATCTGTCATTAAAAAAATGTTAATGAATTAGAAACGTAATTAATGATGTATTATGTCACTTCCTATTTTTATGGTATATTAAGGCAAGTCATGTGTTTCATTTGAACTCTGATGAAGCTACAAGAGGCTTGTGGCGAAAACGCTGGATCTGTTGTAGAAAATAAAGTTGCGTTCAGAATTTTTGTATTCCTTGCTGTTTTTCCAAGGTTGCCGTGGCTTTGTGGTTTTATATTTGTCTTTCAATCCGTTTTGGTCTAACTTTAATAGTGAATGTGTACCTACAACAATGAAGCAGAAAGCATATACTACACCTTTAAATTCCCTAGATGAGTTTCCCCTGTTAACAACTAATGCTTTGAACTTGGAGCCAGAACTGCTATCCACTTCACATAGCGATGACATCACTGAGGGCGCGGCAGCTCTAAGTAGCACTGTGGCTTGTGCAGTTACTGAATCTGCTTCTACATCCACTGTTTCAACAGCTACTAATGAAGGTGGGCCTGGGTTGTCTTTACGATCTTCACAACAAACTTTAAATAATTTTTTAAACCTTTTCAACTGCAGCAAGCGGAACGTATCAAAGAACGCTCAAACAGCTTGAGGTCAACGTCGAGGGGAAGAAGTAAACATAGGAACAATATGGTAGGGCAGGACAATAAACGGAAGAATGAGAGCCCCCCAAAGCAACTGAAATTAGCCAGAAGGCAGTAGCAGGCATAGTAAATCTATCTTCCTTTGTTGTGAATGACCATCATTATTCTCTTTTGAGCAAAGGTATGAATTCCTACAAGTGTGGAAGACATGGTAAAAGTTATAACTGATTTAAAATTGTTTATTAGATCTGTAGCACTAAAAGTGATGTTTAAAAGTGATACTTTTGACTCCACTGCTTGTAAAAGACGTAGTACGTTTGTACCAGTGTATGCTCCAGTTTTACTGGCATTTAATGACTTATGTGAAACTGAAATAAGACATGTATATAGTAATAGAAAAGCTAATGGACGTTACAATCTATCTTATGATGAATACAAAGCATTGTCTGAATTAAAAAGTGAACCTAATGTGGTAATAAAGCAGGCTGATAAAGGGGGCTCCATAGTTCTAATGGATAGGAACAAGTATATAAGCTCAGTATTATCTTTGATTGGGGATGCTACTGCATACAAATTGATACAATATGCTGATGTAAAAAAGTGTATTTGTTATGTTAACATGTGTATATATGACTTACAGTTGTCAGATGACATCTCTTTGGATTTTTTCATTTTTTTACTGTTTCTAGTCCTATCATTCCCCAACTATATGGCATTCCGAAAGTGCATAAATCATGTGAAAATCCCCCTATGAGACCCATTGTCTCAGGAAATGGTTGGATAACAGAACCTATCTCTCTGTATTTACAGAGGCAGTTACAACCACTTTTGGGTAAATGTGAAACTGTCCTTAAAGACAGCACTGATTTTCTTATTAAACTTAGAACATGGTATTTAAAAGTTAAGCAATCTAACATGGATTGTCAGAATATATACATGGTTGTGTTAGATATTACTTCATTATTTACTGTCATACCAAATGAATATGGCATCAATTCAATAAGGGAATTTTAAGTCACTCTTCCACTTTTACTGCTAGGCACACAGAGAACATTTGCATGTTGTTGGATATAGTTTTAAAAAATAATATCTTTATATTCAATAAGGAATATTATTTGCAGCAAACGGGGGTGGCTATGGGAACCCCGGTAGCAAATACATATGCAAATATTGTTCTCTATGAATGGGAGAAATCTTATATTGGTAATGGAACTACTTTTTGAATGAAAATATAGTTTTATATCAGAGATTCGTAGATGATTGCTTTCTTTTATGGAAAGGAACATCCAGTGAGTTACAAGACTATATTATATATTTGAATAATACTACTTCCTTTCTACACTTTAAGGCTGATTATTCTAAGACATTCGTTAATTTTCTGGATATTTCTTTAACTAAGGAGAACAATGCTATTAACACTTCTGTTTTAAGAAGGAAGTTGCATCAGGAAGATACTTGCATCGTCTAGTATGCATGCACCCCATATTTTTAGGGGTATAGTAAGGCGGCAACTGGCAAGAGTTAGTAGGTTAAACACTGACAATGTCAAGTGTTTACAACAAATTGATGAGGCATGTGGAGACTTTAGAAGAAGTGGCTATCCAGAAGGTATGCTGGTAGAAGCTAGAGAACATGTAGTATCTAATAGGTATTCCATGTATTCATCTGTATTTTTGAATACAAGTACAGATGTTGTTGCCCCAATGGACAAATTAAATAAAAGGGTTAATGTAAGATTTATTATGTCTTACAATTCTCTTTCATATGCAGTCAGAACTATAATAAGGAAATACTGGAAGGTGCTATTAGCTCAGGAAGATATTAGATTAGTTGTAGGTGAAATTCCTTTGTTTACATACAGAAATATGAGGACTATTAAGAATGTTCTAGCTTACAAAGATTTTGAATATGTGAATGCTACTTCCCTTAATGGACTAGGTAATGGTACCTTTAGTTGTTATAATTGTAGTTGCTGTAGTGATATATACAAACAGAAAGCTGATTATTCAGAATGTGGTAGTAGTTTTGTTCATCCTGTCACTAAGAAGATATTTACTTTTCGGTGCCATGCAACTTGTATGACAAGTAACATTGTCTATTTGGCAATGTGTGAGGCATGCGCTTGTTTCTATGTCGGCAAGACGACTAGAAAACTTAAGGAACGCATCATAGAGCATAAATCAAGTATAAGGAGGGGAGTGGAGACTAATGCTCTATCTAAGCATATTTTAAATTGTGGTTTTACACACAGTTTCAAGTTTAGAGTAATAGAATGTGTTGTTAGCTCTATCAGGGGAGGGGACTTATGTAATCATTTAGATAATAAAGAATATGAGTGGATAGTAAGGCTAGCAGCTAATACATCCCCTGGATTAAATTTTGATGTTTCCTTAAAGCCTGTTCTAATAAAAATACAACACACTAAGTTAAAGTAACATAGGTAATGTATTTGCGTATATATGTGTGCATGTAAATATAAGTACACAAAAGCAAGCAAATATATGTATGTATGAATTTTATCTAATTTTATTTGTTTATGTTTTAAAATTATAAGCAATGTAATTATTTTAATGCATTAGTCACATGACCATGGCTGCGGGTCATGTGATGTGTTGGGCGTGTATTTAATGTCTGATTTTAATGTACCTGTGTCTATCATTGAGAAAGGGTCTTGTACCTGAAAGCTTTGTGTTTGATAAAGGTGTGTGTTTTTTACCTCAACTTTTTCGTTGTGCTTTGTACCTTTGACTCTGCAGCAGTATATACTTGGTGTTCATATAGGGAATGAAACAGCTAATTGACAGAGAGGTCTGATGATTGACAGGCAGTGGAGAGAGAACTAATTAAAAAAAAAATGCATAAGGAACAAACATAATTTACAGTAGTGAAAAACAGTGCAATAATTTACAATATTGCTAGACATGGTAATACATCTGTCTAGATATCTGATTAGTCCTTATATGAAAAAAAGCAAGCTGCAAAGAAGAAATACTGTATAATTCAACATGGGAAGCTATTACTGAAGCAATAGCTTGCCCCCCCCTTTTTATTCCCATTTGGACATGGGGTTTGGGTTGTTGCATCAAATGTAATATTTGTAGACTTCTTGTGATCAGCCTTTGTTAATGAAATATTTATACTGTGCTAAGGTTGTGAAAGTGATAAGTTATTTCTTAAATTAGGAGTGGTTTCAGGGTTGTAGTTCAGCAGGCAGTGCATTACAACTGGAAGGAGTTATTTTACAGCAGGCATTTTCACCAACTGAAAGATGAAATGGCATTGTCCTCCATTGAGGATGACAAGGTGGCAAATGCTATTAGAGATTTTCAGCAGGGTAGGTTTCCCAAAAGAAATACTAACTGACAGAGGTACCAATTTCATGTCAGACCTGCTGGCAAGTCTGTGGGAGCGCTGTGGGGTGAAGCACCTTACTTTATATAGTAAATTCAAATGAATCTAGAAATGAACTATTTTTAATGTAAGGTTCCTGTATAACACTCTATTCTTATCCAGCATGCTGATGAGCAGTTTTAACTCTCTAATGAAGGCTTCTTTTGACTCTTGTGTCAGCGTGTCAGTTATGTTGTACTGTGGGCCAAGGGGTTATGCACGTTTGTGGAGGCCATATAGATTAATCATGGTGTTGTGTTTTCATTTCCGGTGTTGTTTTAGGCTGGATACTGGATAGTCTAACCTGGGTGTCTCATCATTTCCACAGGTAAACCTTGGACTATCCCTCTGGTTTGGCCCCAAGGTCTCATATTGGTTTTTGCCTGCTAGCTTTCTCTCCTATTCATTAGTTCCATATGAACTCCCTAATTTCTCTACTCGATAGCCAATTCAAGCTTAGAATGCTGTTATACATCAGTTTTGTTTTTCTTCTTTTTGGATGTTTTTCTTCTGAAATGTTGGCTCTCTTAATATGCAAATTCTGTCCTTGTACAGCACTGTTTGTCTTTTATTCAATGGTATGAAGTTTTTGCTCCTCAGTGGTGTTATGTCTCCAGTGAGGTAACTTTGGCAGTTTCCCCCCAGATAATATTTACTGTCTGCCTGGTTTGACAACACTGTGTAGGGGAATATAAGAATGAGGTTAATGGTAACAGTAGTCTATTGGCTGTTGTATACAGCCCCACTAAATGGGCTTGGAATAATGCACAAGGCGTCATTTGATCCTGGAATGCTGAAGTGTTTTCCTTATTATTTTATGGGACCTAAGTTATTTAACTATCTACTTTCTGTTTGGAGAAACCACCCAGTAGTTTTGCCCCAGAATACTAGCTGGAAAAGCATATTCCTGTTTAAACAAGCTTTTGGACTGAGATTACCCATAACACATATTTTTGGAAGACACCTTGAACTCTGAAAAAACACTGCAAAAAATAAAACTTTATTCAGTAATGATATCAGTGGTTTGATGATATCAGTGGTATGCATTGTTTTATTACACTGTTGCAACGAACCACAGCAACATGTGATGATAGACTCATTGATTTGAGGCTCACACCAGAGTTGAAATAATCTAGTTTTAGTAATGTTTATTTGGGACTGATGAGGGAGTCTAGATAATCCATTTTCAGTACTGCCTTTTTTGAGGGGGTCTGGCATGGCAGCTTGGGTATCTCATTTTAATAACATTTAGCAGCATTAGAGTAGGAGGTCTTCAGTACATTCTGAGAGTAATAAGCCATTGTCAAGATTGGGACATACACATATCAATATAGCAATAAAAGGTGGGGGAGGTAATGTGAAGTAGAATGCATGTTAAAAAGTGTAATGAGTTAGCTTTACATATTCAACAAGGAGCAAATTAACCTGCTACTAATTGTAATTAACACTGCTTCTTATATGAATTAAATGAAATGGTTCATGTATCATAAATATTCATTGCCTGTTTGAAATACACATTATTTCCATATAGCAAGATCTGATAATTATAATGAAAGTTTGTCAAGTGTTTGACTGTCCTTTTATCACATGCTGAGGATGTGACCATATGTGGACTTGAAAAACCTGACTGGTTTATAATTAATATTTGATATTAGAAATGCTGTTGAACTTACCAGTTTTTCCAATTATCCAAGTCCCTTGCCTCCATCACCTGCTGTTTAATAATATTTTAATTTATAATGCTATTTTATCTCAACAAGGCTTCACTCTTATATGTGTCAGTTAGAATCACAATCTCCAAGCACTTGAGTTTATTTAAATATGCTATCAGTAAATGGAAACTTGCCTCCTCCCAATTCAGTTATCCCAAAATGAAACATAGACTATCCACTTTATAGAATTCAGTTTTAAACTCATAATATTACTTAGATTTACATGTCTCCCATTACTGGCCTTCAAGACGTTGTGAGTCAAATATTCTTTCTAACTAGTCTGATGTGCTATAATGCTTCTAAATGTTTACCATTCCACAAGTTCATTCACCAGCAATGTATGCTGTCTCATGATGCATATCTGACTTCTCATCGAATGTGCAGCAATGCAAAAGCTATCATCATCTGAATGTGCATTAAATGGGAACAATGTAATTGCTTTCCATAACAATGTGCTCCATTCCTTTACAGCTAAGGCTGGTGAGGATTAGAGGTCTATAGTTTCCAGAGTCTGTGGTGTGTCGTCCCTTGTAGAGTGGGATGACTACAGCAGTTCTGCACACCTGTGTCATGAATCCTGTAGAAAGGCTAGGACTGAATGAGCTCAACAGCAAGTCTCTGAGGCTGTGCTCAGTGCTGACAAGATGACGGCCTTGTACACTGTGTGAACCCAAGAAGCTTGCGTATTGGGCCTTGCAAAGAGCTCTGAAGTGAACTGGGGGTGTGGGCATGCTAATATATGAGTGGAAGAGAGTGGTAAGGGAGTAATATCTGAACTAGATTCATTTTCTATCATGTTGGCTGTGTCATATGGGGATGAGTGTGTGCTATTTTGGTGTATTCAGTCAGTGCATTGCTAAATATTGTTTCTAAGGTTTCTGGCATAGTTGAAAAGGGGTTTACAGTTGTCCTTCACATGTTTGTTTTATGTTTGCCTCAGATTTACAAAGCTTTTATTTAATGATCTCAGCCTATGAAGTGAAGCAGAAAAATAATAGAGCTTCATCCGGTATACAATTTTATTCAATGGAATTTAGAGTCTGGTTCTTGGAGCACTCATTGCTTGCAAATTATATTGGTTTACAGAGACTGAAAGCAAAGAGACATTGTGCTAAAAAGGTAATTTTACCTGTTCTTGTAATGTAAATGTGATAGATGGTAACTCAGAAATGTTTTGTGCTATTTGGGCTTCTGTCTAGCTTGCATTCTGTTGTTTCACTTCAGAAAGGTTGAGGTGGATTTCAACCTTTATTTATTCATTTGTTTATTTTTGTATTTATTAGGGTAGTGTACAGATTTGAACTGGCCATTTGCAATATATAGATAAGAATAGGAAGAGAGCAAACAATATTTTTCTAGATAACACACAGTTGTATGAATATTTAACAAGTACTTAGAGAGAAGATAAAAAGTACAAGATTTTTCTGCATATCACATGGCAGCTAAATCAGTGTTTATACTGAAGTTGTCACACTTTTAAGATATTAAGTATGCAAACATTTATAAAAATATTCCATTTTAAATGGAAGTTTTAATTAACAAGCAATGGAATTCAGAATCTCATGATTCCATACCAATTTCTGTTGTATGCATTTATACAGAGACAGACACACAGGGCTGATAAGCTAAATTTACATTATTTTATTTATTTATTTATTTATTTTACATTTGTTAACCGGGGGTGTCTGACTGAGCCGAAAAGGCCCTTTTTCAGCAGAGGCCCGGGGGAGAAAAGCTCCACAAAGAAAAATTACAGACACATTTAGTTATTTAGACATAATCAGTATACACACAAATTACAAGAGACATGTTTTTACAGTGGTAAGCGGCACAAACAGTTACAGTGGAGAGAACAATCAAAAAAATATTAATTTTAAAAATAAAGGTAAGTAATAGATTTGTGGTGTACAGCTGAACTTTGGAATGTAGGTAGAATACATACATTGTAGATTAGCCAGTGTTTGTGAGTAAGATTGAAAAGCTATTATCAATTGCTCTAGATTTAGTATGCATATGTTATCCGCTTTCACTAGCCTGGGGAGCAATCATGGCACTGCCAACTTTACTTGAGATGTTGCCTGATGATGTCTTTAAAGGAGGCTTTGGATGATGTGTTTTGAATGCTAGTAGGGACAGAGTTCCATTTTTTAGCCACCAAACTACTATATAGTGCATCTCCAAAGCTATTGTAGCTGTTGGTGACTTCTAGTAGTAGTTTGCTTGATGATCTAAGAGGCCTTTTGGCTGAGTGATGTTGTACTAGGTTTTTGAGGGCAGGACACTTATTGGGGAGGTAATAGATAGAATGACAGAGGCAGAGCTGATTGTAGGTTAGGAGGTTGGGCAGTTCAAGCCAGTGGAGCTGTCTCAAAGCAGTACAGTGATGAGTTCTATATGAGCAATTTGCAGCAAAACGGGCAATTCTGTTATAGCAAGCTTCCATTTTGCTTGGTTCAGTTTTGTTGAGATTAGTCAGAATGGGAGATGCATAGAGTAGGGTGGATAGAAGTTGGGAGCGAGCAATGGCTGATGTTGTGTTGTTGGTAAGAAATGGTTTGATACGGTAGAGTGACCCCAGTTTGCCATGTACTTTTTTAATAGTTAAGTTCAGATGACTATCAAATTTTAGGTGGGAGTCTATGGTTATTCCCAATAGCTTAGCCTGTGCCACTGGAGCAATTGGAGTAGCATTTGTGGAGTAGATAGTGAATTGACTGTTAGTGTTTTTGTTAGAACTGGTTATAATCATAAGCTGAGTTTTCTTTGGATTGAGGATAAGTTGGGCTTTGGTAAGGTAGTTTTCAATGTCAGAGAATGCTAGTTGAGTTGTTTGCAGGAGGGTGGGAATGTTTTGTGCAGCACAGATTAAGGTAGTGTCATCTGCATACTGAATTATAGATGCATGCTGTGTGGAGGTGTGGAGGTCATTTGTGAAGACTGTGAATAGTAGTGGTCCTAAGATAGAACCCTGTGGGACTCCTATAGTTATGGGCAGCTGAGGAGAGAGAGAATTTTCCCATTTCACAGCTTGGTACCTGTCAGTTAAGTAGCTTTGGAACCAAGTAAGAGTGGAATTAGATAGATGATATTGGTTTAGTTTGTTTAGCAGGATTTGGTGCGAGACTGTGTCAAATGCTTTGGACATATCCAAAAAAAGAGTTGACACTTGCAGGCCTTCGTTTTTGAGATGGTTTACTGTGTCTGTGAAGCAGAGGAGGGCTGTAGTGGTACTATGGGCAGGTCTGAAACCATGCTGAGTAGGTGACAGGATGTTGCAGTCTAGGAGATAGTTTAGCATCTGGGTATGGATGCATTCTTCTAGGATTTTGGTCAGGGGGGAGAGTAAAGCAATGGGTCTGTAGTTATTAAGTTCAGTGGAGATCCCACCTTTATGTATGGGTGTAACATGGGATATTTTCCAGAGTTTGGGCACATAGGTTTCAACAAACTGATCTGTTTATGAGAGTGGAGACTGGGATAGCAATAGCATCTGCTGTGAGTTTCAAGAAATAGCTGGGGAGTAGGTCAGCTGCTGTTGATGAGGTTTTTAGTTTGGAGAGCATGCTTTTGATTGAAGTGGTGGAAACTGTTTTGAGGGTAAAGCTTGTATTAGTGTTATTTGTGTTGGGGGGGTAGTGAGGAAGGAACTGTCCTGTGATACTAAGGATAGAATTGAGTTCACAAAGTGGGAGTTGAATTGTGTTTCGATGGGAACTTTAGTGTCAGGGGTGGATGGTTTGGGAGTAGCCTTTTGGGTGGATTTTAGTAGCTGGTTTACATTTTGCCAACATTTTTGCGGGTTGTGTTGGTATTTAGTTTGTAATGTTGTGTAGTAGGATTTTTTGTCCAGCCTAATGCATTTTTTTGCATGGTTGCGCAGTTCTTGGTACTTAGTTAGGGTTTGTGTTTCTTTGTTTTTTTGATAGTAATGCCAGGCAGTGTCTCTGGACTTGAGGATTTGTTTGGTTTCTTTACTGAGCCATGGGTTTGTAGAGGTTCTAACCTTGATTTTGCGCAATTGAGCGACAGTGTCTAGGTGTTGTAGAAATGTTTTGTTGAAATATGCTACAGCCTGGTCAAGTGGGAGGGTTTTTAGGTTTGCTATTATGCTAAGGATTTTGATTATTTAGAAGCACACTCAGCAGTATAAAATATTAATTTAGATTCTTTTAAATGTTGTTCCATATTGCATTCAGGGCAGCTAATTTGACTTTCTTGATTTATGGTTTGAGTTGGGGTAGATTTTAAATATTTGATTCACAGCATAATTTGAAACACTGATTTTATTTAGCAGGCACTGAAATTCAGAAGTTATTATTGGAAAAAAAAGAGAGTGTCCTGCCTTGTCTGGATTTCTGCAGTTGGAAGATAAACTGAAGTAATGCCAAGAAATTGAGATAACATCCTGCTGAAATATGTAACGATTTAAAGGTGTGGTCAGATAACTCAGAAGGTTTTACTGAATCCTGTTCCTAGCTCTGTTGATTTCATTAAATTTATGTCAACTATTTTAATGTCACTGGGACGTAGTACTTAGACATCACAGACAGCTTTGCTGAACTCCACTCAACCATGCCTGGTGGATGAAATTGCTAGCAGTGCGTACCCTGCAAATCTAACTAATACAACTATCTCTGAAGTCACCATAACTTGGAACTGAGTTATAAATGCTTTAACTGTAAGACTCTCATATCTTACATATGAAATCAATCAGACTTTGAGAAAGTGATATGTCATCGAACAGACACTCTTATCTGCTTTTTATTGCAGGAGATACTGAAAAGTCAAACAGGGTTTATATGACAAAAACTTAAAGAACTACAACTTCCAGGAGAACAAATCTGTAAGTGAAGGCAGTCTTGACTTCTGCATGTGTTTGTAGTGTACCAGGTCAATTAGAATGTCCATAGGGATAAGTAATAGGATGAGGTGAAACGAGTGAGCTGTGCATGTGAGAAGCAAGTAATGCACTTATGTGAGAAGTGAGTAAGGGGTACATATGAGAGGTACATGAGGTATACATGTGAGCAATGAGTGAGGTGCAGTTTTGCTAAGAAATGCTGACTTCCTGACAGCAGACATTTCAACAGAATAAAAAAATGCCTCAAAGCCAAAAAGGTGAAAAACTCCTTTTCTTGATTTTTGCAGGGAGTCAAGCCCCCTGCACTCCCAATGTGGGGGAAAAGCCCTCTGCACCCACATACTTATATATACCAGCTCCAAGGTTGTACCAAGTCGAAGAAAGAAGAAATCTCCATAAAGAAGTGAATGATTGCTAGTGCATAATTAGAAATCATGCTGGCAATGATTTCCTATGGAGAAAAGCATTCAGCCTTACAAGCTACTGATACTCGAAGAATTTCTCCTCAAGATTTTGTAAGAAGCTGTGAAAATGCACATATGACAGGTAAGTTTGATGTGTATATGGGCAGCAGATGCAGTACATACTTGAGAAGTAAAATGTGCATGGAGGAAGTGTGTAAGGTGCACATGTGAGAGCGAAGTGAGTTGTGCATATGAGAGGCCATTGAAGTCCATACTGCGAAGTTAGTAAGACATGCATGTGAGAAGTTAATGAGTTGCACATATGAGAGGTAAATGAGGTGTGCATGTGAGAAGTGAGTGAGGTACACATGTGCCAGTTGAGTAAGGTGTGAATTTGCAAAGTTAATGAGTTGTACATATGAGATGTAAGTGAAGTGAGCAAGATGGGACATTCAGTAGATATAAGCCCTGAACCAGCACTCACTTTTGCAAATGGCTGACATCACCAGGATGCTCTGACCACCTTCAGACATCCCCTTGCAGTTACCTTACCCAGTCTCCACCAGGGAAATCAAACAGCAGCAGTGCGACCTGAGTGTCCACACCTCCCTCTTCACACTAGGATGGGTACATGTATCCGTTCTGCCAGCTTCTCAGATGGCTGAGTCTTTAGTCAAATGTAAGTCACTTCAATGTGCAATCTCTGCCACTGAAGCCTTTTCAACTGATATAAGTTGTTCTGAGTGATCCGGAACAACTGTGTAAAATGGTCATCATCAGCAAATTCTACAGTTTCAATCACACTTGGATCCAAAGCATCTATGTTCATAGAGAGTAAGGGGTTTCCATCACTCACCCCTAACAGACGATCCAGTCTATTCATAAACACACTTTCTTGGTTGGCTCCCAGGATGGTGTCTTCCCCCAGAGACTGCACTTTGAAGCCTGTCTCCATTTGAAAGCCATTCCCAGAGGACTTTGTATATACAAAATGCCAACATACGGCAACTCTCTGCCAGACTTATTGACATAATGGCAGAATTATAATCTTGAAGTCAGTGTAGGATATATACGTTTGTTACTGAAATACGTTGGTCCTGTGGAGACCAGCTTACGTAAAGAAGTTATGGATAATATTAATGAACTAAATACATGGACAGAGTTCTCTCCCTACAAACACAAACTTGATGAACTATTGGGAGACCTCATGCAGTACAATAAATGGCTGCAGGAGGTAAAAAAGAAGAAAATAGCCAGGGACTTAAAAGATTTCAGCACATTTTTTCCTGGTCTGATGACAGGCAGATGAACCATGAATTGGAGCCACAGATGAATCAGAGAGATGCTCGCTCGACCAATGACAGGAGAGCTTGGGTGGCTGGAGGAGGTACCAACAATACCAAACAGGTAGTGCAGAAATGGAATCAAGAAAATGCTCCATTACCAGAAGGCAGTGGAGAATGGGCTGAAGAACTGCAACAAGGGCCGCCAGTGTTTTTAAATCCTCCCGAACACCCACATAACTCGTTTAGTGGTTTCCCTACAGTTTTATGTCCAAATGAGAGTGATAGAAATGGAACCACAGAGATTTCTGATACTTTTGTAAAAACTGTAGATTTTAATCAGGGAAGTGGAGTTTCACAAGGTGAAAGTAGCGCTGCTTTGAGGAAACAGACTTTTTATTGCTACAACTCCAAAACTCCTCAATGTGAAGCAGAGAGGGAGGTCCCAGAGCAGGGACAAGAACTTCAAGAAGAGGCAGTATGCACAGGATACAACAGAAACAGGATTGACAGTTTGGAACAAGGTGAGAAAGACTTAATTTTTAACCTTTCCTCAATAACTTTGACTGTTGAACAGAGGAATGTGTTGAACAGGGGGTTCAACTTTATACCAACTGGGAACTCTACTTTAAATGCTGTTTTGACTGATTTGAAACTGTTTGTCAGAAATTTGTCTATGAAGTTACAGTTTGAAAATGGAGTTTTTGTATTTATTCTGATGAAGTTTATGGTGTTTTATTAAATGAATGAAAGCATATAAATCTTGTGGTCCGGTTCCTTCCTGGTCTTTGATTTGCTGCTTTTTCATTTTTACTTTGTTCTTTGGAATTTTTGGTTTAATTTGGAGGTGTTTGGGCAGCATTATTGCAGAAAGTGAGCTTACACAGGAGTGTTTATCAAACTTAACCACCCATTCAGTGTTAGACAAATCCCTTGTGTCTAACGAATATTTTATGGACAACATTATTGCTGCTATCCAGGGCAGGTGCAGTGGTTAGCATCGATGCCACACAGCAAGAGGTTCTCCAGTTCAATCCTCAGCTGGGGTGCCTTCTGTGAGAAGTCTGCATGTCCTCCCTGTGGTAGTGTGGGTTTCCTCCAGGTGCTCCAGTTTCCTCCCAAAGACATGCTGTAGGTGGACTAGATACTCTAAATTGGCCCTAGGCATGTGTGTGTACCTTCTGTAGAAGATTGGGCACCAGGCTGGCAAGTCAACACTGTAAAACTCCACTGCCAATCATGAGTGGACAGGTGATCTGCTGTGGCGATCCCTGACCGGGAAAAGCTGGAAGAAAAAGATTATTGCTGCTATCCATGAAGGCTTTTCTCAATGTCAAGGTAACCAAGGAGGAGGAGTTCAGCTACAGAGCAGTATTGCTACTAGAGTGCTGACTTCAGTACAATAATCCCTCTGTCAGTTGGATGGGGGAAACAAAGATGGAGGTATTTCTTCATTCAGTGGATCCAGTGATGGTGTTTCTCATCCTAATGGTGCTGGTGGGACTTCAGCTAGCACAATTTCACATAAAGATGTGGTTTCTCATGTTTTTAGTGAGTTTGAAAACCCCTTCAAATTGGACAGTCATGAAATACAAGTAAGTGTCACTATTGAAAGTAGCTGCTCAGATGAGTTTGACATTTGCAAAAATGACATATTTTCTTTAGAAAAACTTTCCTTAAAAATTATTTCTTTGCAGTAAGAAGTGGCTTATTTAGAAGAATGTGTAAGACTATGCTGTGTACCTTGTGGCTTAAGATTACTTAAATTTCCTAACTGTGTTCAACAAGGGGACACTTCGTACCAGCAATTGACGAACATTTTAATGGTACTGGTGTCGTCCTGATGAAAATGCTGGTCACCCATTATAAATGTAATATTACTAACTTAAAAACTGACACGGAAACTCTGGACATGAAAGTTAGGAGATCCAAATGTTTCCAGCACTTTTCTACTTTATATGAAGGTATTTCCATCAAAGTAGACAGGCAGAAGGTGACCATTAACAATAGGAAACAAAGAAAATTGAAGAGGGACTTGGCTGCCTATAAGGACAAGACTGCCTATCCTTTACCTAAATATTTAATATCAGTACAAACTGTGAAACCAACTGGTGCATTTGATAGTACTAATGGTCTTATAGAGGCAGTTGCTTCTACTTCTCTTTCTAGTCAGTGTGATGCTGGCAACATGAATGTTGTTAATAATTTTCCTAATGTTGGTGCTGCTGTGTCCACAATGAATGGACCTTTTTTAGTGGAAAAATCAGGGGTGCAGAGAACCCCAAGGTGGTTGAAAGAAGGTCAGGCCACACACAAGAAAGAACAAGGGAAGAAAGGGAACAACAGGAACAGAAACAACAAAAAGAGAACTTAAATTTTTTTACAGACATTTTAAATTTGTCTGATGTTAACAGATGACACCTATAAGGTGTTACAATATGGCTTTACATTTATTCCTTCCAACAAAGTGAATGTAGTAAATTTGTGAATTTTAAGTTATACTTAAGAAAATTGAATTTGAAGTTCATTTTTGATGGTTTGTCTACTTCTGTTTTACCCACAGAACAATGTAAATGTAGAAGTACTTATAATCCTCCCTTATGCTCTTCCTTACAAGTTTTTGGTACACTATGTGAACAGCATTTTAGGGACATTAGATGGTCCCACAGTACTGATAATCTTACTCAGGGTGAGAGGAAAATATTAATTGACTTAGCTACTAACAAGAATCTGAGAGTAATGAAGGCAGATAAGGGTGGGGCCCTAGTCAATATGCATACTGTGGACTATGAAAATGCTATGCTGCAACTTTTAAGTGACCATAGAAACTACAAACAGGTTAATATAAATGAGGTTTTATTGTGTTTCAAGCATATTGACACTTTGTTATTTGATTTATTTTGTCAAGGTAATATTGGACAATCAGTATATATGTTCTTACAGGTTGAACATCCAAAGTTAGCCGTTCGTTTTGGTATTCCTAAAGTCCACAAATGCAGAAGCGCCCCCCCCCCCCTTTTAGACCCATAGTGTCAGCAGCATACTTTAAAACTGAACCAATTTCTATTTGGTTAGATAAAATGTTGAACCCTATTGTTCAAAGTTCAAAGCTTTATTTAAAAGATTCATGGCATCTATTAGAGTTGTTACGTGAATTTAATTTGGAAAATTTTGATATGTCAACTATATTTTTTGTAACACTTGATGTTACTTCCCTTTATACAAGCATAGATCAAGAAGTTGGAATTGATTTATTTAGGGAATATTTGACTGGTTATACTGACTTTGACAATGTTAAGATCAATACTCTGTGTGTGTTGATGGAAATGATTTTGGAAAGCATTTTTTTTAAGTTTGGAACTAGTATTTTTCAGCAAATCTCTGATGTGGCCATGGGTTCTAGAGTGGCTCCCTCTTTTGCTAATCTAGTTATGGTGATGCGGAAGATGAAATTTCTTGTGACACATCCTCTGGCTAAGAACATTTTATTTTACAGGTGTTACGTTGATGATTTATTTATTTTTTTGTGGCAAGGGAACCTTGACAGTTTCCAGTTATTCTTGCAAGACCTGAATTGTTCCACCAGTTTTTTGATCTTTACCCTGGGAGGGTTTGGGAAAACAATAGACTTCCTGGATATTCATTTGGAACTACTTATTGGGAGAGTGGCCTAATGGTTAAGGTGTTTGCCTTGCAAGCACAAGGTGCAGGGTTTGAGTCTCACAAGGGATAATTGGCTAGGCTTAAAATGGCTCGTAAGGGCAGTTAGCTTAGTACTAACCCATTTGATGACAGTTTCAGTAGTAATATCCACAGGAAATCTATCTTTGTCAATCAGTACCAGCACATGGACAGTCTTCACCCCCAACCTATGAAAAGAGGGGTTGTCAAGGGACAACTTATAAGGTTGAGTTATTTGACTAGTGAAGATTCTATTTTTGATGGTGAGGTTAGCAAACTGACTGGATTTTTTACAGCCAGGGGATATGATTTATTTTGGTTACGTAACATTGTTGAAGTTATAACCCTCAGAGACAGTTTAGCTAGCCCCATTTTGAGAGTCAATTCCAGTGTAGCAAGTAGGGTGAATCAAAACAACAAGGTGTTTGAGCTTGCCTTCCCATTGCCCATTTCAGATGGAATGGACATTATTAGGCATACTATTAAGGAAAATTGGAAGGTGTTGCTTGGACATTCTGAATTGGTGAAAGTCCTAGGCAATGAACCTTTGTTCACTTATAAAAAGGTTTGTAACATAAGAAGTATACTTGAAAGTACTTCTAAGACATCACACAACGGGGTCAAAAACCCTGTTGGGACTTTTGCTTGTGGTCATTGCAGGCAATTTAAATACATAGCCAATTCAGGTTCTGTTGAGTTAAAACATTTCAAGAAAGTTATTTGGGCAAAGGACAGGTTTACATGTGATTCTGTGGGCATTGTTTATCTCGCAGTATGTAATTCTTGTACCAGTTTTTATGTTGGCAATACCATCCGGTCACTAAGTAGAAGGATTAATAAACATGTGTTGGCAGTGAGAAACAAAGACAGAAATAATGCACTGGCACTACATGTTTTATCATGTAACAATTTTAAGAAATTTACATTCTTTGTTTTAGACAAAGTAGTTTGTGGTCCTTTGATGGGTAATTTTAAAGCCTTATTAGAATGTAGGGAAACTAAATGGCAGATAGCTTTAAGAGCAGACTACCCTCCAGGACTAAATGAAACTATTAACATCAAGTGTTTTCTTCAGTTACAAAGGCTTTGATGTAGTGAGACAAGCTGTTCACAAAATGGGCTTTATTTGATGAAACACTGTGTAGTAGTTTGTTATTGTTGACTATTTTATGCATACATTCTCATGTTTTTTTCTACATATGCAATATTAAAAAAAATTGTAGTGTATTTTTAAATTTTCATGACATCACAGTGGCTATTTAAATAATTTATTTGAAGCATTTTGTCATTGGATGATTTTTTTGCACATGACAAATATTTAAAGGGTGGTTTCAAGTTTTTGTATTTATTCTGATGAAGTTTGTGGTGTTTTATTAAATGAAAGAAAGCTTATAAGTTTTGTAGTCCAGTTCCTTCCTGGTCTTTGGTTTGTTGCTTTTTCATACTTTGTTTTTTGGAGTTGTTTAGCAATGTTGAAAAAAGAGTCACTGAATTTTATTTCTGACGAAGATGATGTAATGGAGTGATCCAATTTCACCTAAGAATCTGGTTTGAAAGGCAAATCATTCACTTTCACTTCTAGATTTAGTTTGGATGGCAAGGTAGAAAAGAGTTCAATCACCATTTCTGGATGCAGATGCAATGTGGTGTCCCTGTTTTTGTTTTTTTGTTTTTTTCTGGTATGGTTTGAATGCTGCATAGGGGATAATGTTGATAGTGTTTCAGTTGTATTTGTCATAAGGGATGGTCTTCTTGACATGTGACACATGGATGAAGGGGGGCATTGAGTCCTTTTCAAATGGGATATTAAGAGTTCTTTTGGGTAAATGTCTTAATATAAATGAAGTCTCAAAGCCAAAGTCCATGATGAACCCCCACTTTAGACTTTCTCAAAACCTCAGATACAGTTTTATGATAACTGTAAAACAGAACAGAGAGAATTGTAATACAGAAAAACAGATTTGCCTACATTCTTTAACTCCAAATTCTTGGTAAAGGGTGCAGAAGGCATTCTCATGGGTCTGTCTATGAGAATTTTATGGTGGGGGACAACTTTCAGGTCGTACTAAGTGCACTTTTCATACTAAATAAAACTAAAGTTAAAGGCCACTTGAAGCCAGTTTCCTTACACATCTTAGCAATTAATAGTTAAATTGCTTGATTTACCTTATCTATAATACCTTGTGGCTTGTGGACTTTATGGCTAATGGTACTATATTCTGACATTCAATGTTTTACAAATCTGTTGTATTACCTGACTAGTAAATTGGATGCCCTGCTCTGATTCAAAGCAGCAAGGAACACCAAATCTTGAGAATTACTCTAGTAAGAACATTTTAGCTACTGTTTTTGTATCATTTTTTATACAAGGATAAGCTTCTACCCATACAGAAAATGTATCCACTACAAGAAGCACATACTTAAACTTTTGTTTTTGTAGGAGTTCAATAAAATCCCTTTGAATAGTACAAAATGGCCCCCAAGGCTTTTGCAAAGTTTGAGTGGGTGCCAGTACAGTCTGACACATTGTGCTCTTAACCAGTTAGTGCATTTATCAACAACATATTGAATGACTTTGGAAAGGGGTATACCAATCATTTAAAATATGTTTTATTAAAGCATTTTTGCCCAGATGAAAAGGTTATTGGTGGGCTTTTACTTACTGAGTTAAGAAGGTTCATGGTGCTACAAACTATCCATCCAAGTGGTGCCACCAAAGGTTTGTAGAATGGCAGCAGCCATTGCTTATCCACCTTATCCATTCAGAATCCTCAGTCTGATTCTGAAAATATAATTCTTGCAAATAAGTATTGTTGTTAGTTTCATGAAATTGCTACAAAATGAAGCCAGAACATGGTAAGACAAAGCAGCTTATTTTGCCACCATATCTGCAAAACTACTGCCTCTGGAAATGTAAGAGACGTTATTTTTAGGTGCAGCACACTTGACCACTGCTAATTCTCTTGGTAACAATAATGTGTTCAGTAGTTCATGAACAAAAAATAACAGCAGTCAAATACCTTCATTATCTCCAAAGTGTCCCAAAATTATGAGCTACCCCATAAGCATTGTGGAAGCCTGTGAAAATAATAACTGACATGTTACTTTCATTACAGAGAACAGCATGTACATGGGAGACTAGGAAATCAATGTCCTGAATCCCCAAACTATGAAAATCATGGATATTTTATAGGAAATCAGTGTCCTGAATCCCCAAACTATGAAAATCATGGATATTTTATAGGAAATCAATGTCCTGAATCCCCAAACTATGAAAATCATGGATATTTTATAGGAAATCAATGTCCTGAATCCCCAAACTATGAAAATCATGGATATTTTATAGGAGATTAATGTCCTGAATCCCCAAACTATGAAAAGCATGGATATTTTATACCAGTTTTGATTAAAAGCAACATTATATGGTCACTGACCAATAAAAAAGAAACACTACAGCACTAATTCTGCTAAGATCTCCTGACCCTCTATCTGTGCCATTCCACATTACACACAAGTTCTGAATGCCAGAAAAAAGATTTCTACAAAGAAAATAGCTTTGTTCCAGTCCCCTTCAATAAATACTTCACATTGAATGATGTTTGAAGACCTTTATTAAATTTCCATGCACATAATTTTGTTAACCAATATTTATTAATTACAACCAACACATGGTATAGTTGAGCATAGCATTCATGTAACATTAACAAGGACAGCGTGACCCAGCTCATCCTGACCCAGTAAGCAGCGTCCATACCTCCACTTGCTTACTTATGAAGCAGAATACCACCACTCACTTCAGTTACCATTTACTGAATTACACATCCAACCAAATAAGCAGCTTACCTCCTCTCACTTATTTTATGTATCAAGCAGTGTTCAACTGTTCAATTTCCTTTCCAAATTCATTGAATTGAGCATCCAACAACAGAGGGGGAAGAGAAGAGAGCAAGCCCGCCCCTCTTCTCCACCCTACCCAGATTGATAAAATAACCACAATCCCCACTATTCCACCACAAAATGGGAGGGAGGGCGAGTAGCAAGTTCCCGCCAAAATGTGACTCCTTCCCCCAGATAAACTTTCCTAAACCCCTTAAGCCCCTCCCCACCCTTACCTCATTTCCTTCCATTCATACCTCATTCCCATTTAACCCTTTCACCTCCTCACCCTCTCATTTCTTGCTACTATATTTATCTGACCCACCTGAAGATGTCCCTGGACAAATTAGTTTGTTACCAAACTTCATTTGTCCCGGTCCCCTTCAATAAACACATCACACCAAATGACGTTTGATGACCTTTATTAAATTTCCATACACATAATTTTGTTAACCAATATTTATTAATTACAACCGACACATGGTATAGTTTTGCATAACATTCATGTAATGTTAACAAGAACAGCGTGACCCCGCTCATCCTGATCCAGTAAGCAGCGTCCATACCTCCACTTGCTTATTTATGAAGCAGCGTACCACCACTCACTTCATTTACCATTTATTGAATTACACATCCAACCAAATAAGCAGCTTATCTCTGCTCACTTATTTTACTTATCAAGCAATGTCCAGCTGCTCACTTTCCTTTCCAAACTCATTGAACTGAGCAACCAACACCAGAGGGGCAACAAAAAAGGGAAGCCTGCCCCTCTTCTGCACCCATCAGGCTAGTCAGGCTGTTCCTCCTCTTTCTGAACAAACCTCCCACAAACCAACCACCAGTAAAAGGCATTACACCAATCATCACTCGGTGTACCCCATCCTCTCTAACCAAACTGGATCCATGTCATCACCTCCCAAAACCCTATCACATAAATAAGGAAAATAGCCAATTGCCTAAAATGCTGAAAGCAAACCACTGAACCTCTCCAATTCTAAAGTAACAAACCATAGCCTCAAAAGCTAGTATAACCACTGTGTATGCATCAAATATTCACTACCTAACTACCAACAGCAGCTTCATAATGATTCCCAGGTCATCACCAGTAAACTGAACAACCTAACACTTAGCCCACTACCACTTGAAATCATGCAGAGGCAATTGCCTCCCATCATGCCAAATTGCAGCCCCATTTTACTGCCAATGAATATAATAACCAAATGAGATCTCTTTGACAAATTTAATTTAATAGCAATCCTTACATCACACCAACCATCTATTATAAGCAGTGAAACATTTAAACGATTATAACATTTTAACAACCTAATCACTACAAGCCATTCCACTTCCATAGTAATCAAATGAAAATGAACCCTAATCCCCAACAACTCCAGTTGAACCTCCTACCAGCTTAGATGAAGACTCCAGATATTCCACATCCCCTCAATCATCCTTTCTTCCATTCAGCAAGCTACCAACCCCATCATATCCCCCAACCAATCTCATGCCTCATTTGTCACCAAATGGAAATCCCCATAAAACTCCCTATCCATCTGCCAAAAGGCCTGACCTGGCTGATGCCCAGGTAATCATCTGGTGAATGCACCATAAAACACTAAGCCCAAGCCAGGAGAAACCATATGAGCACACTGTACTGCCAGAACCCTAAAATGCCCAATGTCATCAAAATAAGGTTAGTGACATGCCACCCTTCCTAACTGCAGCCTGTTTACCCACCCAGTGAATAAACTAATGACCAAAAATGAGACTTCCATTCCTAATTGATCAATTGCCTAGTAAACTCACTATCATATCCACTATCCATTATAAGGGAAGAAAACATATGGCAACCAAGACCACCTTGTTAATGACATTAATTCATCCATGAAGCAGTAACACAAACAGTAAGCCAAACAACCCTCCATATACCAACCCCGACCTCAGCAACCAACTTATTTGGCAATGAGCAATACCAGCCAATCTTCACAGTATCACCCTACACTATCCCATTATGAACCACCATCCAGAATTTAGTAAATTAAACTAACCCTGACCCCCAAGAAAGTGCAGTAATAGCGGCCAAATCCTCCTTCACCAACTGAAAAGCCCCATCTTGCTCACAAGCCCGAACCAACTGACTCAACAATCTGAGCCACCCATCTCCTACCCTTGATGGCTGCAACACATCTGATGATGCTAACCCCCTCCATCATAAGCTTTTTTTTATAAAACCTGCCCCATGGTCCTGCCACAAGATTCTAATCCTTCTAGCCACAACCTGACATGCCTCCTATAACTGTCATATCAACCAAGTGAAAATGGACCCCACTCCCCCCTGACTTCCCCTCTGAAACCATGATGACTGTTAAATGGAAACCAACCCCAAAGTCCCACATCCCTTCTCCAGTCAGCCCATCCTTCCTACAAACAAGCCACAAACCAGTCCTCCCAATCTATGCCTCCTACTCTACCACCTCCTGTTGCTTGCTAACCCTCACTCAAAAAGGCCCAACCAAACTGGCTGACCTGCAACTTCAGGCTTGACCCCCCCCCCAAAGCTTTTCTTTCCATGTGTTACCTTTGCATCTCTATAGTGATGTCCCACCATATGCCTCTTTATATAATAGGAGCCCCAAATCCCTGCATCCCAAATCTAACTACTCTGTCAATGCCAACCAACCTCCACTACATGGAACCCAACCTACAGAAATTCAACACACATAAGTCCGTTCACATGTAGGCAGTGAACCACTAAAACCTCAACATTACTAACTATTCAAAATTCCTGATCCCAACAGACTAACCCAATCAACATCAATGAATTCAAATATCCTAGTACTCCCCACTTCCAACCCTTTAACCCAGCAAAACAAAAGATGGAAAGACCCCCTCACTGTCCTCAGCGCTTGGCTAAATAATCAGGCATTGAGCACCCAAAATCCAACCAAACTGCAGTTATGCCTGTACCCCATCTGTGGATGACCCCAAAATCTCCAACAGCCAAGTGCCAGAATGAGGAGATAAGATTTATCACTACCTGTGACCACACTCCATGAAGATCCACCTCAAAAGTCCTTCACATATTCTGTGTTAAAATTCTAACTGATATCCATGATAAAGATTACATAAAAAGGTCTATGCTATAAATAACCACCTTTTAACCACCTATGCCATGGATCACCATATTAATTCAGGCAACCTTGCTGAATCTGCAGGTAACCTCTCCAGAACTGTTGATAGAATATTAGGTTTGGATTACCTGAAATTCCCATGGAATATGAAGTCTGAACTCATCTGCCAATATTCTGTAAATTCAATCTAGATTCCTGAAACTCCAGTGTATAAAACTGGACCAACAGCATGAGGCCACACCATAAATTCACTGAGCCAAGAACAGCTTAAATGTTTCCTTCCTCAATTTCAAGAATGCCAGAATGTCCAAATCTTCAACGGCCATACCATGTGCTGTTAGCCCTGTCCCTGCCCTCTATAAAGTCATGAAAGATAACTGAAATGCTTGGCAGGCAACCCTCCCAGCCAGTCTGCATTCTCAATGAAATATACCCCCCAACCATCAGTTCAATAAACTATACATCTATTTGTAGACAAACAGAATGAGGATTGCCACAGCACAAAGTAAAATTAGAACACAATTTATTTATTGTGTTCGAATTTTACTTTGTGCTGTGGCGAGCCTCATTCTGTTTGTCTACGAATTAGTACATTGAATCTGAAGAGGCTCCTAACCCAGAAGCTGGTTTGGTTTGATCTTTCTAAACTATCCATCTATGCACATTCCCTTCATTGACTCGTGATGAAACATGTCACTAATGCCCCCATCAATGGATTGTCCCTGGCTGCAGAAGCACTGCGACCCAAAGCATGACACGCTGATTTGCCAGACCACCTACCATGTGTTTGTACCATTGGAAGAAAAAAAAAACACACACACCACACACACACACACACACACACACACACACACACACACACACACACACACACACACACCACTTAATGACTCCCCATCACTGTAAAGCTTCCTTACTGCTAGCAATTTGTACAGTCATTAGTTCTCAGAGTCGGATCCACTTGTAAAGATTCAATGGACCCTTAATCACTGGTTCATAATCACTCAATACTCCATGTACTGAGGCACTCATGTCCCCCACCCTGTAACGGTCAGCACTCTGGAAAGAAAAGCAAAAGAAAACACCAACATCTACAAATGTGAACAATACCAAACCCCAAGGGCATATCTCTTAACTCGTCAGTGCAAAGTTACTGGACAATTGGGAAAAGAGGCCCCAAGAACAAAGAAAGGATCAAAATAACCAGCCCCACCAAGCCTCAAACCCAGGACTCTCTGCACTATAATCAGAGTAAAGCACCACTAGGCCATATCAGCTCTAACTCAAATTTTTGTCATTTTCTAACTTCAGTTTGCAATGGTTTGCCACTAATCTGCAAGAAAACCACAACATAAGAAAACTGACCATAATATGAGCCAAATCTGGGCATTCTGTAAAAATCTGTACCATTGTGAAGTACGGTCATTACCCTCGGATTTTACCCCAAATGATTTGCCAAGTAGTTCCAGCAAGCCAAATATCTCTCAGCCCTCCAGTGCAAGAAATCTGGACAAACCTGAAACAGGGAAATAAAAGGCCAAATAAAGAACCCATCTCAGAATTACTCCCATAACTTAGCCAGCTGCCAACGGAACTGGAGCCAAAACATGCATCCTGATGGTTAGTTGTGAGCTCCACTATATGGAGACTGAAATTCAGAAGCACAGCCTACATAATAAAATAAGAAAACCAACCTAACCGCCATCAGGAAACTTTTTTTTTTTATTTGGATATTCCTGTCAAATACCTTACCTGCCAAAGTTACGAAAATTGGCTTTCTATCATCACATAAATCTTTTAAAAGAAAAATGCCCTATTCTGCCAGGCGAATAGCTGTGTTCTCTAAAATATGTAGTGACCACATCTCCAAATGTGCAACACCTAGAGAAAGGCTAACATGAGAAATCAATTTCATGGCAACCACAGCCATCCAGACTCTTTTTTTTTTTTTATTACGACAGCTGAAAAGCTTCCAGTCACTTTGATTTATATTTAGTTCTGCTGACTGTAACTTAATTATATCTAGATGACCACCAGACACAAACATTTTAAAATAGTACTTTATCTTGATAATCCAGTCCCATCCACATGTACCTCAGAGCCCTCCCCACCGTCCATAAACCACACGTCAACATAAATTCCATCAGCTTCAGCAATCCATATTGCTACAGAACTGCAAAATCCCTGGAAAAGGCAGCGATAGTAAATGTATCTGAACCAAACATCAATGCAGGATTTGTTTAGTTTATTTACACACTTAGTGGATAAATGAACTGGACCTTTTTAATGATTTGTCTGGAATTTGTAACCGCCTAGCAAGTGAAATGTTACAAAGCGCACAAAGGACACTTGCTCAACCAGTCAATCAATTGAAACATGCAAACACCATAGACTAACCAAATAAGCCCACTATAACCATTGTGCTCAGGCTGAAAAGATATGAGGTATGATAATATGTTTTTTTTTTTTTTTGTAATGCTATTCCAGGGGTCCGCAACCAGGGAATTCATCCAAGTGAACCTCCAACTGGCTGGTTCCCCACTGCACATGCATGGAGCACAGCCATGATGGCAAACAAGCCAACAGCCTGTGAAGAGGCCTTCACGATCCCAACTACACCTCTCACAACTGCCGGAGTACCAAACGATCAAGCCACTGCCACCACAAACACAGCACTTCCTTGCAGGAACTGAAAAGGCAACAAACTCTACAATCATAAGTCAGTGACCTAAAGCTAAGAAAGACTTACTTTGAACTCTTACTTTTGGCAAGAGCCATATTCCGTAGCCATCTGCTTTTTTCCCCCTCAATCTTGTAGCCTAACGGGGCGATGAAAATCATCATTAATATAATCTTGCCAGTTCTTCCAGCACATGGCTTGTAGTGTGGAGCTCTTTTTTTTTTTAAGTTCCCAGATCCCAAGGTTGTTAGCCAACAAGCCTTCCCAGAGGAAAACTGGAAAAATGTATGAAATGAACTGAGTACTGACCAACATTCTGCAGCCACACCTGTACCCTCTCCCCCTCCCCCTAACAGTCAAAGCCACCCTTACCTGCGCTGCAAGCCTCATGGCCCACAAAAAACAACTTAAACAGTCTGACTGGTTAACTGAAGATTAAAAAAAAAAAACTTTATGAAGCTAATCACTGCACCTACAGCACTCATGCTACATATATAACACAACTACTTATATATACTGTAAATTAATCCCCCATACCAACCATTATTAATTCCTCCAGTTACACTTGCCTAAACCCCTTAAGCCCCTCCCCACCCTTACCTTATTTCCTCCCATTCATACCTCATTCCCATTTAACCCTTTCACCCCCCCTCCCCGCCTTGTCAATTTCTGCTACTATATTTATCTGACCCCACCTGAAGATGTCTCTAGACAAATTAGTTTGTTACCAGACTTCATTTCTGCACATTGCCATGTTAGCACTTTCATGTCAACAGGAAATAAATCATCATAAGCAGACTGAAACAATCTGGAATCCACCTTGAAATGAAAAGCGTATTTAAAATGAAATATCAACACTAACATTTTTCCCTTACTTTTCACTTCTCCCCTCACACTATTAAAGTTCAAAGTTCAACACACTGTCTTTTGCTCACTTGTCCCCAAACAGTTGCTCACTTCTTGGTTGTAACAGTCTCATATTTAAATAAACATTATGCCTAACGAGTGATAAAAGTTTAGGGATGCCTATGAAACAAATACAGTGAACTGTAATATTTAGTGTGAGAAAGGGGCAAAATAATATAACGGCCTCCTCAGCAAAGGTATGAAAATTAGCATACTGAAATTAATAACAAATCTTAATAAATGTAACTAAAATATCACTAGCCTGTTCCAATACGAGATTAATATACCGGAGTTATATTTACAATAATGGACTTTAAATGGTAGACTGTTATAAAGTAGAGAATGTAGATTTGTCTATTGGAAAGCATTCTGAACAGATGATTTTGATTACCTTCAGTTAAAGATGAAATCAAAGTAAACTCAAACATTTAGACTACTTCATTAGTCTGTAAGCATTTCATTACTGTTACTATAAGTCAGACACTAATATTATTAATGTAAATTAGGAAGAAATCTGGAGTGGCTGAGTGAAAGGCTACTGAATACCTTTAGCCAAGACTATCATCAGCTGTAAACCCTGATGGCACCAAAAGGAAAAGGAAAAGAAAGCTTTCTGCCTGCCTTATAATTATTAATGCCTTAAACTGTTTTCAGCAATTTGTGCCTCGTGTACTTCCTTAAAATTAGACTACAGTGTGTGATGAAATATTGCTGCTTGGCAATGACTTCTCTGATGACAGCCATGTCTGTAATCACCATCCTGTCAGTAGAATCAGTGAGATACTTAACGTATGGACGCTAAATGATATAAAACTGTTTATAAAGTGCTACTGAGTGTGAGTGTTCATATGAAAAATCAGTCAAATATCCAAGCACTCATGCTACAGATGTTATTATACTAGAAATACAGGTTTATCACATGACAAGTCACTGGGAAAAGTTGCTTCTTTCCTTACCAGATAGACCACACTGAACATACGGTAATTGTCTGAGGAGCTCTGAAATGGTGATGATACAAGCCCTGCTAACATTTCCTTAGAATATAGATCCTTAGGTAACAATCCAAGAAAGAATACATAACACATATCTTTTTCCAGAATCCTTACATTCCCCTCTTTCTAAAGAAGCATTTTTTTCTGTATTCATTTCATATGTACTTCAATTAATCATTTTCTAGCAGATGGCCTGTGTAATGCTTTTGCAGTTATGCAAATAGTGATATTATGAATATGTTTAACAATACTCTATTTTACCAGAACGAACATGCTGTCTAACGGTAATAAACTGTATACCTCAATATCTTATCTTAATGTTATATTGTACTGTGTTTGCCTAGGGCTCTGGTTGTGACTGACAGTGAACTTTGTAATTAGTCTGGCTAGCTTGTTTGCTGAGGTATATTAATGAAAGCAAGTAAAGAGAAACAGAATCGATATACAGCTAAAGGTGTACAAAATATTGTTTGGTTCCTAACTTGAGATGGCCTGGTTTAGCATAATGTGGCTGTATTAGAAGGCCATCAAGTTATAAAAGAGCAACATTGACTTGATATTATTCATTTGGTTTAAAAACAAAACATTACTTAAGATGAACTTTCATTTCCAGTTTAAAATTTTGACTTTGCTTCAGTTTGTGGGACAGCTCTGGTCAAAAACAGATCCTATTTCATATCTTAGTGCCTGTGACAGTGCTATGCCGTAAAGATCATTTCACTTTACCTTATATTGTAATCACATCACAAATCATTACATTTGTCACACTTTTCAAATGTGTTTAGAATGTCTTTCAGTAGAAAGGAAGCAGGCTGGAGTAATATTTTGAACTCAAATGGAGACTTATTGTTAACTGTGCCATGTTTGCATGGTTAGTTGTTCTGCATTAGTTGTACAAAAGTAATCATAATATATTTGAACATGGATAACAAATAGTATAATAAGTTGTCAGAAGAATATACGCTATAACATAACAGATAACTAATGGCCTACTGGTGTTATCCACAGTCAACATTGTTATGTTTTTGCCATATAACCGTTAAGTGATGTCTTAACTGAAGGTCATATAGTATCATAATTAAATCAAGGTGGGTTAACATGTTTAAACCTGATGATGTCAATTATTTTTATTGACTTATCTTGTACCTGTCAACTTCTTTAGTCAAGAATTCTGAACAAAGTCAAAAATAATGAAGGGGGGACAAAGACCCAAAACTAAGGACAATTTTTTTTTTTAATATTACTGTAATTCACATAGAAAATTAATAGAACAGCAGGTTTTGTATCAACATACATTTTTTGAGCAGTAAGAGATTTGAAACTCTAATGGGTGACTTAACTGAATGACTGCAATCCACAGTGATTTACCAGAAAATCAAAAACTTTGAGGGACAGAACAAAAATATCAGGCAAAATTGGGACATTCTGAAAAATTCTGGACAACAGAGAGGTGTGATTCATATTGAATCCTTTTGGATACAGAGCATTGTTATTCTTATGGGAAAAATTGACTAGGCTTAGAAATGCCCCCCCAGTTGTTAGCCTAATAACAATCCATGAATCTAAGAGTCTTTTCTGTGAACATTGATGGACTGAATCAAAATCACAGAAACAACTCACAGCAAGCATAGCGGCAAGTGTTTTTATCAGGGTTAAGCCAGTCCTCCACCCCCAAATCTGGTGGGACATCCCCGACCCCCAGCCTTATAAGTACACAACAGTCGAAGAAAAAGTTGTTTTGGCATTGTTATCTTGATCCATTGATATTCATGTAAATGGCTATTAATCTGCTTTCATATTCCCAATTTTATAAAACAGGGTACTAAAACACACTATGAAAAGTTATAAAGCAATTCAAAAATAGAAAAAAAAGGAGAAATGAGTATTCTGCAGAAATGGGAAGTTGTCCAGGGAAGTTGGCATAATGGTTAAGGTGTTTACCTTACAGTTGCAAGGTACAGGGTTTGATTCTCACATGGGGTAATTAGCTAGGCTTACAATGGCCCAGAAGGGCTGTTAGCCTAGTACTAATCTATGAACCTATGGAACTTGCTTTTACTTCAGTTTTTTCCTTCAGTCCTGCACCAGTTATGCTGGTACATGTGCTTACTGTTCTAAGTTGATATTATATTGTGTCTATGTCAACAAGACAATGAACTATGGACAGAACAGTTATAACACTGAGGATTATGATCAGTTCTGTAATCATAAGCAACTTACTATATGTTCGCTAATTGGATGCCAAGAAATTCATCTCAAGAGTAGAGTGAAGCAAAGCTTGAGAGGTGAATCGTGACACAAATGTCAAGAACACATAATAAGTAATTAGGGTCAGAGATACCCATCATAATTCTTTGCAATGTATGGAGCATTATCTGTTCCTTGTAAATTAAAAAAAAACATGTACATGACATGTTTTATACCTTTTGAAGGGTAAAACATGTAGCGCAGCACAAAGAAACCAGGCAGAAAAAATGTGCATCTAGGGAACAAATGACTGTGAAAGGGTTGATCACTTTGTTCTGCCCCATGTTTGTGTGTGTGTGTGTGCGTGTGTGTGTGTGTGTGTGTGTGTGTGTGTGTAACTCTGAAAATGTTTTGGATGCTGTTCTACAGTGGTGCTGTTAATCTCTAGTGTGACATTAAAATTAACATTGCTGAAAGCTATTTAAATAAACATAGTTAAGAACCTTTTTTTGAATTAGAAAGATGCTTAACAATGTTGTCTTCTTTTCCATGTTTGGACCATAATTGCTGTGCTCCATGGACTACTTGAAGGATAACTGCAAAGCTATAAATAACAGCATTCTCAGGTATTTGAGTGCATCCTAGATGGTACATATTGCAATAATGTGTAATGTGAGGAAAGATGATGATTCCTTTAAGCTGATACAGTTTCCAATTTGCAAAAAAGCCTTGTTTCAAAATGTGTATATAGTGACAAAAGTCTGTATTAGCTGGCCTCATTTTGAATACTAATGGAGGCTGAACTGCTCACCTGTGCAGAAGCCAAAATGTACACACACTACTGACACTCAAAATAAATAATTTTCACTTTTTTATATCTGTGCCGCATCCAATTTCTAGGACTAGTGCAAACTAGGGATATCATATATTGGTGATGAGGACTGAAGATTGCACAAGAAACATTTTCTGAAGAAGCTGGGAATCTGAAAATGGCTGCAGTGGTAGGAATATAGTGCAATTAGACATGATACTGAAAGCTGTAAATAAGAATGAGAGGTACCATCTCATATTTTTGCCAGTAATTTAGAAGCAATAGAAAAAACAATAATACATTGCAATTAATAAGAAATGGTAAAGGCCAAATATACAATTCAATTAGTAATGCAGTGTATCCCTGAATGCTGCAAAAGAAAACATCATTTGAAGAACTAATTTATTACTAAAAGCAATTACAAGCAAAAGCTAAGCATTGTTATATCAAGTTTAATTTCTTAAACAGACAACCTAGTAGAGTATGTTAAAGAAACAGGACATAAGCACAGGATTGTAGCCTTTGCAAGAAATGGTGCAAGACTAACTTGTCTGTGTCATAAATAACAACATGAAAGTATGCAGTGTAAATTGTTGGCTGAGAAGGAGTTCAGGTTTGAAAAAAGTAAGTTTGAAATAGCTTAAACACAAAAACACTGCATAGAAACCTGTTGGATTTGTGTACATATGTAATACAAGGTTCTACAAGAAAGCCATTAATGCAGAACTTTACAATAACAGTGTATCATTTATAAGTAAATGATCTACAAAAGAAGAAAAATGTAACTGATGCATGTTACACATGAGGCAGACATCAACAGAAGAAGGAATACAATTTTAAAAATCAGATACTGTGCAACTCTGGATTGTTTTGTCACCCTGAAAACATTTACAGCAGGGAAACTATTTTTAAATATTTGATTGTTAAAAATGCCAACATGACTAAACAGCAGAAAAGTAGGCATCCCCACACTGAAAGTCATGATGCATGGCACATGCAGGAAGCTGGGACTGGAATCAAGGGAGACCACTATGAAAAAATGTACTTGTTGCATAAGCTAGAGAGAATGGATTTTCCCAAGTGGTCTCATTTTATATACAGCAAAAATGAATAAAGAATGGCTATTAACTGACACAGACACATGCAGCAACATCCTGAGGAAATAACATAACATATGCAAAGATTTGGAAAGTTCCAACATTTGAAACTATACAAATGCCTTGAAAATATAAAAAAGCAACACTACAGATACCTTCAGTACTGACCAAGTTAAAGCCTCATTATAAGAAAAATTGATGTTACTGTTAGATCTTGTACAAATCTGGTGGGCTGAAACTGATTGAAAAAACTGAATATGGAATGAAAATCTGAAAATCCGTTGTCTAAAACAAATAAAACAAGTTAAGTGATGCTTTGTGAAAAATTTCTAAACTATCTTATGATCAGTAGGACACAATGAAAAACCGGATGCAAAGATACAGATGGAATATGTGGAGCCTGGTTTGTGATGAATGGAATACCTATATTGAAATGTAAGATTATAGAATGATTTTCACTATGAATGTTGAACAGAAAATTTCCCATCCATATAGTTTCTTTTTCAGTTTTCTACAATAAACTAAAAAAAAAAAAAAATGAAGGGCTGGAAGTCTCAACAATTTAACAATAAAATGATGCAGAATCATGCTTGAAGAATGTTGATATGTGTGCACTACTGAAACCTGAAGGAAATTCAGAAACACATTGGCACTGTCTGCAGCCATGTTTCTCTTAAGATTGTTCATAGTGCTATGAGTACCTGGTTTGAAGACATCCATATTGCTACAGTGGTATGCAACTTAAGGCCAGTAGCTCGACATCAGACTTCTGGATAGCACCACATACAAAGGAGGTGGTCAAGAGACTGCTAATGTAAATTAGCCATTTGTTCTGTCCCATTACTGAAAGATGGTTTAAGGATCCAAAATGCATATCACATGGGCTATATTCATAGTCATTACGTGAACACACTGAGGCCATCTGCATTGCCCACAACTGAGTACAAGCAAACAAGTGATAGCCACAAATAAGCCTATAGAAAACTAAGTCATATTGAAATGTATATGTGGAATGATGTAAAACAGTGTATGTTAATGAAACATTTCTCCCCTAGTTCTAAAATTTCCCTGCTTCTCCGAGACGTCCACAAATACATCATATAAAGGGGATTCATGCCTTTTCTTTCTACTTTGCAATCTGCAAAGATGCTATCACTTGCTGCTAGCTTTGTAATTTCTTGTTGTAAACTGCTTGTCGTGGCTGAGCTAAAACTGCTTGTGTCCAGCTGCACTCTCTGGCCAAAAAGACAGGGAGATATAAGCAAAGAATAACCCATTGTAATTTTCACATTCAGAAGATATTAGGTTTAAAGGGGACAAAGATAAATAAGGGTGTTAGTGAGTAAGGTTGACCTCTCTAGTGGTGCTTTAGAAATGTGTGGACTTCCTATTCCTGCGGATACTAAGCTATGCATAGCCCTCACTATGATTGTCTCAATGACCTTCCTGAGATAGACTGGGGACACAATGGGCATCTCCTTCTGCCTTGAGGATGATGCAGCAGTTTTTGGATGTACTCTTGGCATGTGTGGATCAGTACATCTGTTTCTTGGTGTCACCTCAGGACTGAGCCAGGGCTATGTTATGGGCTGGAACATTTCCCTCAAGGCACTTAGTGCAATAGGTTGCATCCATGCTGCAATTAGGGCCACATCTGGTTCATAGGGGGCAGTACCACAATAAGAAGGGCTACCATTCCATCAGTTACCAGGTAGTGTATGATGCATGGGGGTGCATCACCAATGTCTTTGCCCAGCATCCTGGCAGTGGACATGGTTCCCATATCTGGCACACTAGCTCACTGTACCCCATCTTCCTGCATGGTAGGATGCCCACTGGTCATCTTTTTAGTAAGTAAAAAATATGTTTTTCTCTTTGTTTCTATTCTATTTAAGCAGTTATACATAGTAAAATATATTTACGGATACTTAACCACTTTTACTTTCCATGGCCTCCCCCTTTTCTCTCTCTCTCTTTTTTCATCTTTCAAGTGATGCAGGACATTCGCTGGAGCCATGGCTCATGACACCATTAAGAAATCCAAGTGAAGCTGCAGAAAAGTTTAATACAGCTCTATCGCAGACCTGTATCATCATTAAGAAGACCTTTTGCCTGCTGAAGGGTAATTTTAGGTGCCTGGATGAGTCTGGGATTGCACTTCAGTATGACCCAGTTTACTGCATGCAGGTTGATTACTGCATGGTGCAATCTGCACAACATGATCGCATGCCACTCTGATGGTGAAATGACCCATACTGTCACTGCAGCTCCCAGTTCTAGTCCAAATAAAACTAATAATGACTAGCCAGCTAGCCAGCAGAAGTTGCAAGAGCCCCCGTGTGGCAGGCTTGGGTACAGCATATGATTGTGCAGGTAAAGGCCATGGCACCTAGTCCAGAACTATGGACCATGACATCCTTTCTTGTAAAAACACATAAAGCATAATTGAAGCATGCTGTGGTATCTGTGGGCTATGCTGTGTGATGCATGGTCTGCTGTCACTGTTTATCTGGCATTCCTTCTAATCTTTAAACAATTATTCTTTTTTATTTCACAACAGTTACTCATGTTACTATTTGTGAAAGTCATGCCTGAGTGTGTGTGATGACTCCTCTTCAGTGATGTTAAAAGGCATCATATAAGTAATAATCACATTTTCACTGTTTTGCACAATAAATTCTGGTGAGTGGATGGGGGGATGCTTTACCTAAAGATGCACATACTGAATGTCCTGAAGTAGTTTGATTAGTAAAAAATGTTAGTTTAGTATTTAACATGAGTTTATACATTACATTTGAATGAAAATATATCATATTGTGTTTTATATAATGCAATGATGTCTGAAGTTGATGTATGTTGTCTGTTCAGGTACTGCAATCAGACTTGTATTTTCTCATACACAATAATTTGTGGCCTCAGAGACAAAAATATCATTTGTGCAGTGATGAGAGTAAAAAGGCAGCAGTTTAAATGGCAGGACACTCATTTTAATCTGTAGTTTTCTTATTAGTGTTTCCATAAAAACTGGTGTTTTACTAGTTTTCAGCTGTAGGTAACTGCCAGCTGCAACAATTAAAGTGCATACAGCATTAATGGTGTTAATCACTGCAATCTTATTAGGGCATACAGCTTTCATTCCACAGTTTATTGAAGGTTTTAGCAATAACATTACATGAATGAAATGCATACAGTGCTCTAAGTCCCCCCACCACCATTTTTAAATTATCTATTCCTCTTTGAGTTAAACATCCATATGTGTTTGTGAAGATCAGATTGTAAGTAAGAAATGTCACATTTGATTGACAGTAGGTCAAGGTCAAATGTGTCATAATCATCTCTTAAAGATATATTAGGTGCTGGTGCAAGTGATTTTGAAGAGGGGCTGTCATGACAGCTGGATGGTGAATTGGGCTGATGTCTTGATGTACTTGATGCAGGTGATCCACCAAAAACGGATCTGACAGTGCTGTAGGACTATGATTGGCACCTCAAATTAAAGGTTCTGCTAGATGCAGATGGAACAAGTGCAGGGCAAACCCAGATATAAATCCACATGGTGGAACGAGCTTTATAATAAAAGGAAAATAATTTCGACCAAAAGTAATGAGAAATTTCTATGTTAGAGACATTGTCACTGAAATAAAGAAAAAACTCAGGAGCTTAATAAATCCACCAAAGCCAAGTCTGAGGCTAAAATAGCTACCCAAGCCAAAGACAATCATAAGACATTTTTACTTATACAGTATTTGTAATTTCAAATGCACAATGCAGCAATGAACTGAGCTGACTGTGAAAGATGTCACCTACGCTGAAGCTGAAGATACAGCAAACCTACTGGCCTATAAATGTAGCCCCAGTTTTGTCACTCTCTTGCCTCCACCTGTTACCCAATATGTAACTGAAACTGTATCATCTCAAGCTACCACGCAAGACCAAGTGCTAAAAGTACTATCAAAAGCCAAAAATACAGCATTGATGGGTCTTAACAATATCCCAGGATGCGTCTTAAATGTCACAAAGCACAATTTAGCCATGTCCCTAGCAACACTGTTTAGTCTCAGTCTCCATACAGGTTTTGTACCATGTGAATGAAGAACAGCTACAGTCATTCCCCTGCATAAGGGAGGGCCATTCACAGACCGATAAGTCTGAACGGCCTCATATGTAAAGCCGCGCAAGACTTATCATGGAACTAATCAATCAGGACACAAGGAACCTCAAAACACTGGACCCATCTCAATTTGGATTCATCAAGGCCAGGTAATGCTTACTCAATCTGCTGGATTTTTTGAAAAGGTCACCAAATGATGAAGGCAAAAGGGTGCACACAGCATACCTCAACCTGGCCAAAACTTTTGTCACTATTCCCTACTCAGACATAGTAAGTCAGCTAAATAAACTGAGAATAAACCCCAATGTCACCCACTAGATTGCCACCTGGCTCACAAATAGGAGGCAGGAAATCAAAATAGGGGCAGTTACATCCACAAAGAGACCAGTCACAAGTGGAGTGCCCTAGGGTTCTGTGCTGAATTCTCTCCTGTCTGGCATCTACTTTTCTGAAGTAAACACCAATACCTAAGGCTCTGGCTGTCTATGTTTGCAGATGATGAGCTAAGACCAGTCTTTGAATCACCAAATGGCTTAGCCATCCTACAGGAAGGTTTCTCCCAAAGAAATAACTGGTGCCAAAATCATGGAATTAAACTAAATGCCAAAAAATGCATTATTATATCTTTTGGAAGTCATCTACCCAGGAAACTACCACATTGACTATATGCCCCTAACGGTTGACCCGGTTATTCAACATTTGGGAACTTATGTGGAAAGTGACCTAACATTTGACCAACATGTGTCTATTGTTGTAAGAAAGTCCTTCTATAGTGCACCTCTTAGAAAAAAACGATTGTGTCTAGATCTAGTGATGTCTTTGTCCCCCTTTACTCAGCCCTCATTAGGCTAGTCATTGAATATAATGCCACCTTTATCATGTCCAGACACCTACAAGAAATGCAATGCCCATAGAAATATCTTACTAAAAGGGTGCAAGGCCTAAACAATATGTCCTTCATGGACTGACTCAAAGCCATGCCACTATACTTGGTATCCCACAGACTGCTATGAGGTGACCCGTGTCTGGTATAGAAGGCATCCTCTGATCCAGTACTGATGGATTTACTGCACATCAGCAAGTCAAAAGGCATCAGAAATACTCAGTCTAGGGATCTAAACCTCTTCTGCAAAATCAACAGAATGGTTTGGAGTGACAGCTATGTCTTGTAGAGGATACCTCTGCTCTGGAACAGATTCCCATCCACATAAAACAAAGTTCACCCCTGTCCATATTCAAGCACAACTTGAATTTATGGGTGAGAAACAGAAAATTTACCCCAGGGCTGCCTCAAGTACTGCTAATGAATTGAACACAAGTAACTGCTAAATGCTTTATCCTGTGCATGTGTTCCCTCAAAATAATTTATGGTGTGATCCCAGTTATTCTCATTAGAGATAATATATAATTATCAATATATTTTGCAAAACAACTTATTCCAACTCTTTTTTACATTTTAGCAGCTGTCACCACTATATTCGGAAGAAAAATGTCACGAAAGGACAAATTATTAGATTGTCCAGAATTGTTAGTCAAGAAGACAAGTTTAAAAAGGAAACAGTTAAGTCAATTGACATGTTTAGAAATAGGGAGTACCCACTGTATGTACTATTAAAAATACACAATGAAGTAATCAACAAAAGGAATAATGTTTTCCAGCCCATTCTTAAAGCAGGTTTGGTAAAAGCCATCAATATAAACAGTAATGAACTCCATCAACAGAATAAAATTGAAAAGAGGGGTGCAATGGTACTGCAATACAATGAAACCGCACCTAAAATGAAAACTATTATTCAAACTATAGTATAAAAACCACAGGTTCAGTCCCAGCAAGGCAGCAAAAAAATAAAACTTTTTTTCTTCTGTAAATATGTAAATACTGTAAATTCTGTATTGCCATTGATAGACAAAAAAAAATGTTTTTTTCTTTTGCCATATTGCACTGTCCATGATGTATATTATGCATGTGATTTTCCCTGTCTGTAAAAAATTTGTCTCTTGTATTTTACCTTTTACATTGTATAACCTATTGTATTCACAACTGCTTGTGGAGCTTTTCTCCCCAGGCCTCCACTGAAAATGGGCACTTCTTGGCCCAGTGGGCTTCCCCAGTAATCAAACTGAAAATAAAAAATAAATAAATAAACTTCCAAATGGAAATAAAAATAAAGTTTAATCACACAAGGTAAGCACTTTCATGGCTAGTAACCACTTCATCAGACAACAGCACATTAACACAATACAGTTTAAAAAGCAGCAACAGCCAATGAAAAACGCTGCTTAATTAATGAGTAAAAACAATTACAGCGTTTAAAGTGCTAGTATCTAATAAACACTCTAAGGAATCCCTAGTGCAAAAAATCCAAGTAGGAAGCATAATATACACAATCACAACTTTAAAAATACTCATGTGGTATTAGTGTTTAAGTGGTCTCTGTTTCAAAAATGCTTTTAATGAAACCATGTCATTAATCCCGGGGTGGGTGTCAGTCTTGAAAAATAAAATCCATTTCTGTTCGCATGCTTCTGTCTTACATTTCAAGTATCACCCCAATTCCCTTCTGGTACTACTTCTAAAACAAAAAACTTAAAATAATGATCTCCCCCTACTTCAGTTACATGACTAGCTAAAGCACTAGTCCTCTTACAATTCCTGATGTCACTTAGATGTTATAAAATCCTGTCCCGGAAGGGAAGGTTCATTTTCCCAATATAGTAGGCATCACATGCTACACACTTACAGTAGTACACAATATTCTTAGTACTGCAGTCTGCATAAAAGGGAAACTCGACAGAGCAATGAAGTGTTGGATGCACAAAGCTGGACGCACTAAAAATATGTTTGCATGCCTCACGGTGTCTGCATGGATAGCTACCAAACCTCTGGGACTCCAGTGTCAAGCTACTCCCTTTCCTGCAGCACAGTTGCTGTTTGACTGTCCTATTATTCTTAAAAGAAAAGTTGGGTTTATCACCAACAGTACCTCTAAGGTCATGGCTGGCGTACATAATATTCCACTTCTTCTTTATTATATTACAGCATATATTCACATCACTCGAGAAGGTTAATGGAAACCTAACCTTCCTAACATTACTTTCTCCCTGAAGCAAGGAGGGTATGGGTGTATCAGAAAAAAATGGCTTACCTTTGGTATTCCTATCTAAAGATACAAGCCTAATACATTCATCTGCCTCTCTCTCGCTATACCCTCTATAAAATCATGCTTGAGTTTATCAAATGCTGTTTTCAACTCGGTGTCATCACTATGTAACCTCATCAACCTCAAAAATTGTCCTTTAAGTATATTAAGTGGAATGTGTCTAGGATGCATGCTCTGTCTATGTAGCAGAGCATTTTTCCTCACAACTTTCCTGTATAAACCTGTATGGAAACTACCCAGTTCATTCTTACGAACAGTCACATCCAGAAATGAAATACTATTCAAACTACTTGGGACAGTGTCTTTAGTGGTGAATTGAGAGAACTGTTGGGCCTGACCCCCACTTTTATATATAGTAGAGGTGCCAATTTGAAAGAATTATTTGAAAGGGGGTCAGGGACAGGTAATCACAATATTTCAAGAATGAGTAAATGTGGGATGTGTAGTGTGTGTACGTTTATAAATGATGGTCCATACTTTAGTATTAACAGCCATAAGAGGTCACTTAGATGCCCAGGTTACTGTAATTGTAACATTGATATGGTTGTTTATGTGGCCACATGTTTTGGCTGCCCACAGTTTACGTGAGTAAGACCATTTGTAAGCTAAGACATTGTATTTTAGAACACATAAGGGACATTAAGAATAAGAAAAAATTAAGTGCATTATTTACACATAGTGGGCGATGTCCAAATTTTAAAAAGTTTTTATTTTTTGTGATTGACAGGGTACCAGAAAATTAACAAGGTGGTGATTCCAAAACCTTACTGGAAGTAAGGGAATGTTTATGGCAGTTGAGGTTAGATGCCACAAAACCACCAGGAATAAACAAATGTATTTCTATTTCTAACATATTGAAGTACAAATTACATTTCATTTAGATATCTTATTTATAAGAGTTCATTTGAGTTATGTTTTAAATACAGCAAATGTTTTAAAGTTAAATGTTTAAATATGTCGATAGCTTTTAGCAACAAATGATCCATTTAGATTTTGAGTTAGCATTACAACGTTATTGGTGAAACATTAATTGTTTTATTGTGTTATTACTATTTAAGTGGAATACTTTTGTTATACAATTAACTCTGACGAAGCCCAGTGTATGTTTGGGCGAAAGTGCTCAGTTGTTTTAAAGAGTAAACGGTTGATGGTTCCTGGCTGGCTTGTGGATATTTTGGTATTACTGGTTTGATTACCTTTTGGTACATTTTTTCACATGTACAGCCCCTCTGTGGACTTTATTACCAGATGAACAAGAAGCAGAATCTCCTTCTGTTTCACTGCTCACTTTTTGTTGGACAAACTTTTGTATTTCCTCCTTAGCATGTACTTCATCAAAAAATATACATATTAATTGCAAGAGGAGCTCCAATAGTGACAGAAAAAGATAAAATGATAACAATAACAGATTTGTAGTTCTAAGGGGCTACAGGCATGTATTTACATTCCACCTAAAGTGCTGTAATGGAGATTTAAAAAATTCTGGGAGAAATAATTAGTTTTCAGCAAGGAATATTACTTATAGGTGGGGAATGGAATTTAATCTGCAGCAGTGAAGATGTGTCTGGGGGGCCCAGAGGGAAAATATAACAAAGGAGTGTAGATTTTGAAGAAAGTTATAAAAATTTTTGGCATGGAAGATGTGAATTCAGTAATAGGAGTTCACAATAAATTTACATATTATTCCCCAAGATATAAAAACTGGGCTAGGCTAGACAGAATTTACATTTCACAGGAATATGTACATTTAATTGAAGGTCTTGATACCTACCCAATAACAATTTCAGATCATGCACCAATAATAGCTAAAATAAAAAGACAGGGTAATGAAATAAAAATGAGACATTGGCACTTTCCTACCTCTGTTGAAAAGAGAGGAATTTAAGGAATGGGTAGTGAAGAATTATTCAGGAGCTTTTAGAGAGGATAGAAATTTCTTCAGAAAATATAGCTAGGGAGTGTGATAAAATTAAGGTGGAGTTTAAAAACAGGATGGAAATAAAAGAAAGGGAGCTATGATTAAGAAGCGACAAGAATTATTTAGAAGGACTGACAAATGTTAAAGTATTGCAGAATAGGGGGAATCTCACAGAACAAGAAGACAATCAACTGCAGAATGCTAGGCAGAAAATAAGGCATTACCTCGATAATATGCACAAGTTTAGAAAGATTGCTGTTAAGCAACTGATTTTGATAATAACACTAGAGCACAAAACTTTTAGCACAATAACTCAGGCAAAAGAAAGTAGAAAGGGCTGCCTCCAAACTTAGGGAGCCTGTAACAAAGAAGGTACAAGAGATCCTGCAGAGATATTAGAAATATTTTGGAAATTCTATGAGAGTCTCTATAAAGCAGAGAAATATGAAAATCAAGAGAAGATAAAAATGGAAATGTTTATGGAAGAATTAAATATGCCAAGGTTAGAGGTAGATGAGGCTCAATTACTAACGGTTAGGATAGGAGGAGATGAGATAAAAATTGTGATGTATAATGATCTACAGGAAAGTCCCCAGGAATAGATGGTATTCCTGTGAAAGTTTGGAAGCTAGGATGGAAAAAAAACTGTTAAAGATATGGAAGGTTTTGTTTAACAGTATTTTAAGAGGAGGAGAAGTACCGATGTCCTGGAAGAAAACGATGGTAGCTGTAATACCTAAAGAGGCTGAATATCCATCAGATACAGCTTTATACAAACCCATTTCAATACTAAACCATGATTATAGTGTTCATGTCTATAATGGCTAAAAGAATGGCAAAAGTAATGCCAAAACAGAAAGATATGGATCAATAGGTTCATAGGTTCATAGATTAGTACTAGACTAAGTGCCCTTGTGGGCCATTTTAAGCCTAGCCAATTATCCCATGTGAGAATCAAACCCTGCACCTTGTGTCTGTAAGGTAAACACCTTAACCATTATGCCAACCTCCCACCCGATGTGTTTTTGTGGAGGACAGGCAAACATTTGACAACATTAACAGAACATTGATGATCCTGAGGGAAGCAGAATGTAAGAAAATGGGTCCCTATCAGTTCAGTGAAAAATCAGTTCATTGAATGGCATTTTCAGTGCACTTACATCGAACATGACATTTGTTGAACTGTTCATACTGAGATCACAGTACTGTGAGGATCAGGAAATGTGCCCTTTCCCCACTGTAGTGCAATCTCAGAGCTTATATTTATAATTAGTGGAGGGTGTGTGGGGCACAGCCCTCCACATGAACAGAATTTGATGAGTGGCATTTCTAATGAAATGCTGTTCATTGAAGTGTCACTGCGATGTAGTGATATAGACCCAAGAAAATACCATTTGTCGTTGGTGAGTCTTGATGCAGAGAAAGCATTTGATAGAGTAAGCTGGGACTTTATGAGCAGGGCAATGGAAGCACTTGCATTTCCTGAATAAATTATAAGGTTGATTAGGGGAATATATGAGGGATTGGAGGCAAAAATTAAAGTGGGTGGGGTCCTTTCTGATACTTTCTGCTTGAGCAGAGGAACCAGGCAGGGATGTCCTCTTTCCCCTTTATTATTTGCATTATATTTAGAACCACTGACAAAGAAAATAAGGGACTCAGAAATTAAAGGCTATAATTGGCATGGTAGTTAAGAAAAGTTGGCTTTATTTGCAGATGATATTATTTTGTACCTGACAAAACCAGAAAAAGGCATTACAGTATTGTGGAGCATTTTGAGATAGTTTCAGATCTTTTTTGGGATACAAAATTAATGAAGCTAAAACAAAGGCAATAGTAATAAATTATGCACCCCCACATGAACTGGTTCAGGAATACCTATATTTATGGGGACATGGTAAAATGAAATATTTAGGAGTATGGGTTAAAAATGATTCTAGTAAGGCAGCTAAAGATATGTGGGAGGAGACTAAACAAAAGATAATACAAAAACTGAGAAAATGGAAATTTTGTTATATGGATATTGATAGTAAGATAGAAGCAGTTAAAATATTTTTAGTCTCTTTAGTCTTACACACAGGTCAAGCATATTTTGTCAACCAGAGGAGAAGTTGTGGGTAGCAATTAATAAAGAGCTGAAGGACATTATCTGGGAGGGGAACATGGCAAGCATTAAGTGGGATAAGCTGATTCTTCCAGTAGAAGAGGGCGGATTTGGATTACCCAATTTTAAGGGGTATTTCAGAGCTACACAGTTAACACTCCATACATAGCATAAGCAGAAAACTATAATTCAAAGTGGAAAGGGATGATGATGAAACACGGGGGAAGCTTAAGAAACAAGGAGAGACTGGGATTTTGGATGCAGGCCTTTAAGGAGAATAACAATAATCATGCAGAATATTATATCCATAAAGTAGCAGAAAGTATCCTAAGAACTAAACCAACACGGGCATGGAGAAAGGAGATTCTGCCAAAGGGGTGATGACAATTATGGATACAGACAATAGGCAAGAGAGGGCCAGAATTTATTGCAGAAAACTGGGAAAGGAACTAAGGTATTGGGAGCAAATAACCAAAAGAGGGAACAATGACAGAATGAGAAGATGCCAAGAATTTATTTGGACTGCAGGTTAGAGACTGGCTTTCCTATGAGGGATTGATATCAGAGTATAGGCAAAGAGAAAGAAATGGGGGAGGAGTCCTAAATTAAAAAACACCACTGGTAGAGTTTTTAATAGAATCTAGAACACAAGCTGCCATCAAAAATGAATAATTAGTAGACCATATAAAATATTGCATGATATCTATAAGAATCAATCAGAGAAGATCAAAAAGCAATTGCTAGAAAATGGAAATCAAAATCTAAAACAACTATACTGAAAGTATTGAATATAGTAACAGATATAAAACAACTGGAACTGAGATCTTTAGAAAAGGGGAGGAGCAAAAATGGGAATTGCAGCAACAACACATACAAGCAAGGAATGAGGTCTAAAAGGCAGCAGGGCTTAAATGAGCTATGTGATGTTTGAGTGAGAAAGATTGGTAGATTATAAGTGATGTATAATGTTTGCAACTGGGAGTGTGTCAGTATGGTTTGTGATATAAAATGCTTTCAACTAGAATCGTGTAGGTGTGGTTTGTTTTCATTTATATAAATATATGATTACCTCTAACAAAGATGTTTCTTGTTTAAAAAAAAGAAAGAATTGAATAAATTATGTAATATTGCATAGGTTATATGATATATAACAATATATGTGAAGTATAATTTTATGTTAATATAGTTTGATTACTTTTATACTAATGTAAATTTGCCAGTGTTGTTGTGTCTTTTGGCTTTTTCCCAGTTAGGGGTCACCACAGCAGAACTCCGGTCCACTAATGATTGGCAGTAGATTTTTATGTGCCAAGTTGCCAGCTCTGACGCACAACCTTCAACGAAGGAACGCCCATTCATCCATGACTCCACACAGAAGACGCGTGTCACAAGTGATAATTCAAAAAAGCTATTTGAACACAAAAAACCCTACATCTTATGCTTCAAAGGCCCTGAAGTCCCTTAAGTCAAACAAGTATCACCTAAACATGGTGGGTGTAAATGACATTACTGTGGGTGTAAATGGCATGGCATGCAAAATCTTGTGAGATACGCAGGGACACATTTCTGAACTGCTCATGCATGTTGCAGATAAATGAAAGACTCTAGTACTGAGGGGAATCATTCCTTCTCCAAGAATGATGCCAGGATACAAGAAAATATGATTGGTTTTAAAAATTTGCTAAATAAATGGGCTCATTCAGGGAGGATCTGGTATGTTGCAGCTTGGGATGAGTTGTTGCACCTAATAACATATGCAACATCAATATGCACAGTCTCTGCAGAAATAAAAATCATCTGAATAATTCCATATAAACGAGAACTATTACTAATCCAGCTGTTGCTGCTGCTGCTGCTAGCAAACAACTTGGCATTTCAGTGCTTCATCTACAAATGCAGTTCCTACCTTGAAGAATAAATGGCCTATGTTGCATTAGAAATGGTATGCTCAGGATATTGCCATAATGTTTCCTGAACTAGATCAGCTTTGCAATAGTTAAAGGCTGCCAAAATATATAATTAGTTATGAGACAAACAGTCTGGGAGACCATTAAGGATCCTAGCCTGGATTACCTATTGCCTGAAAGCACTCACTGGTTAAGTGACTTGCTCAAGGTCACACCACAGGTAAATGAAGATAGAAAGATTAAAACTCTGCAATTTTAGGGCTGGAGACAGCTCAATAAGAAGTCAGCTCTGCACTAACAGCCAGACAGAGAAACAGTTTTTAACAAAATACAAAAATCCTTTACAGTCTGATCTTGCAGAGAACACCGTATATCACAGTAATATGCACCAATGACTGCATAATGGATGCTGAAGGTCAGATGGCTCTGATATCACTCCATATAATTGCAGAGCATATGACTTGAGCAATATCAACTCTTTCAAAACTGATGGAGGCTGTAGGAAAGGTACTGAAAAAATCTATTACTAAAATACAATATGTTAGATTATATCCCTCAATCCAGGTCTGTTAATTAATTCATTCTTTCATTATTTAGTGCAATGCATAAGGCAAGAAAAGTCCAACAAAATATAGATGCTGCAGTGGCCTTTGTTCAATTACCCACAAGTCATGCAAAAATCAGAAATATTACTGTATACATTTTTTGACTACCCGATGTCTTCCTTGCCATTAAGAATAGCTATCCCTTCTGACATCACTCAGTACAAGTCTGTTGTACCTGAATGGCTTATAATGCTGTATTGCTGCAGTATATGCCTCTAGTGTCAAAAGAACTGGATCATGGGGTTCGTATGCAGGATAGTGATCTAGGCCCCTGTCAGTTATGCCAAGATCCCATTACTTGGCTGTCCCCCCAATCACCATAAAACACTGTTCAAACCTGTTAGTGTGCATACTATTTTATCTTTTACTTGTAAAATTATCACAGAGATTTCAGTTTCATTTATAACTTTTATGTCAGATTTTACAGCAAAAATACTGACAGATACTTTCTAAACAATTTAAAACATTCTCAGATTGAAAACAGTCTTAGAGTGAGAAACAGTAAACTTCTCTTCCCTTCTAACTCACATTTAGTGAAAATGCACCCGACAATGCATTAAACTAGAAGAGGTATGATGGGAGTCATAAACTAAAAGCATGTATTGAAGCCCTAATTAGCAGCTATGTGAATTGTGCAGGAATTCAAGAGACAAATGTGCACTGCATTTGCTAATAGCCTGGGACAGTCTACTGATCATTTGTCTCTTTTCAGAAGCAAGCAGGAGTACTGTCTGGTTAAGTTATTCAGAGTCACACAAATGCTGTTGGAATTCAATCCTGTAACTTAAGAAGCAGTTTGTTAACAGCTCATAGCCTTACTTCTCTGCATGAAGTGCTTGGAAAACTGTTGCATCTCAAGCACAGTGCATTTCTTATGAGTGGCTGCAAAAAAACAAAACAAAAAAAAAACAAGCTAAATTAAAAATGTATTGATAGTTAAAATATAACATTGAACTTATAGACTTCATGCAGCCCAATTCATTCATTGCTAAATAATAAAGACACTCTCAACATCCAACAAAACAAGAAAAACAAGGATTATACCCCAAGAACATGGCTCATTTGATGCTGCTCTGGTTTATTACAATCAATGTCCTTCCTTTACACTGGAACTTCTCTGGTTCATAGGTAGTTACTAGGCTTGCAATCAAGGGAACCATTGAGAAATCTGACCTAAATATTCAGTTGCCCCAAAGCACTCTCTGGTTAAGGGACTTGTTCAAGGTCAGTGAGCAGACAAATTGGGGTTGAAGGAGTCAAACGCTGTACCACATGAACTACGGCTTGATGAACCTTATCTGTAAGGCCATGGAACAGATCATAACCGACCCGATAAGCTACAATATTAAAAATCATACAAGACTTGAGCCCCAGCAGTTTGACTTTGTTAAGGCTAGAGCCTGTCTAATGAATCTGGTAAACTTCTTTTAGAGGGTAACCCAAGCAATAAACAGTGGTCATGCTGTCCATATAGCATATCTTGAACTCACCAAGGTATTTGGTACTGTATGTTATGCTAACATAATTAACAGGCTAAATGCACTCCAAATTGATTCTAATATAGTTAGGTGCATAGCAAATTGGCTGAGAGATAGAGCCCTCACAGTGAGAGTGGCAAGTGCATCTTCAAAGAGCATGAAAACAGTCTGTTGGGTCCCTGTTTTTTGAGTCTGTCCCACCCCCAATGAGACATTAAGCTGAAAGTGTCTGAAATTCTAACTATAGGACTTGAGAACCTGCGTTTGCATTATCTGATTGGATCCCCCTCTCTAGCAAGTCTGAGTTACATCCACCCAGGATCTTTTGTTCAAGACTCTGAGAGGTGTCAAATGCAAGCTTTCCATCAAAAGGGAAAGAAAAAAAAGTTTTTATTTAAATTCTGCTTAAATATTGTAAGTGACACTTATAGTGACCTGTGTGGTGATACTTTTTAATACTTCTCTGCTTTTGTGCATGGTTTAGCCAAAAAAAAAAAAACTTGTTTGCATTTTTTAGGTTGTTCTTGGACCTTAGTTCTGTAGCTTCATTTGCAGTTGTGTGAAGGTTGTGCATTACTATAAGAGTTTAACATTCTTCATACATTATACTGAACATTCATTTTCGTAAGTAGAATTACATGTAAAAGTAGCTTTTTTGTATTTGAACCCAGTCTGGGGTCTCGGTTTTGTATCTTCTTTCATAGTTGTGACAAGACTATGATCTACTGCCAGATTTGAACCCCATTTAGTCAGTTATTACAACATTACTGGTGCATTTTTGCCTAGTTTGGTGCCTTAGTCTGTGACAGGATTGCAGTACTAGCAATACTTTGAATTCTGGTCCAGGATTTGTGCTTCAGTACTTTTTAAAGCTGTATGTACTTGCTTAAAGCTGCATTCCAGTCTGGTGCCTCAGCCTGTGGTGGGATTGCAGTAGTGGCAGTGTTGTGAATTCTGCTCCAGGATTTGTGCTTCAGTACTTGTTTTAGCTGTATATACCTCCTTAAAGTTGCATTCTAGCACATTTTCTTTACTGTACTACTGTTTTTCCCCTATTCTTTGAGTCTAACCCACTCCCCACTGAGAAATTAAATGAAAAGTTTCTGAAATTCTAAACATAGGACAAGAGCTCTAGTTTTTAACTTTTTTCCCATCCACTCCCACCCTTTAACTGCTACTTATGGTAATCTGACTTTCAAAGACTCTACTTCCCCTCTTTTATTCCTATTGTCCATTGTGTAACCTATTTAAGTACTTTCCCATCCATTGTTTTCCATATATCCATAATACTAAGTGCTCATCCAGCAAACATGTATTGCACTTGAGTAAACCTCTCATATAGCAAACTGTCGCCTGCTCATTTTCCCAAAACTTCTATCTGCTTGGCACCCTCACCACACTCTGAGGAGGTCCTAAGTTAAGCCTGCTCCATCTTTGGCAGATAAACAATTTATTTTATTGTTTTGCACTTAGTTTTATTTTTGATTTTACTTTTAAATCATTCTAAAGGTCCCTAATACTTGAAATTGCCTTGCCAAGGTAGTTTGTTTAAGTTGCTCTGCATTACATTCACAAGCGATCTTTGTTAGTGTTATCACATCAAGAGGTTAGCAGTGCCCTGTACAGACAGAAACACCCAGAAAGTAAATTTTGTTTACAAATCTTCCCTTGGAACTATAACCTGTAACTTAGTGTAGATATAACAAAGCCATTGCTGATTTGTACATTAAACAGCACTACTATCAAGTCTTAGCACAATCTAACCGAGCCTAGTGATAACCCCCAGAGCCTACCCAAGGAGACCTTTGTATAACCCAGTCCACAACCTACAGTATCCCACCCAAATTCATGTCTGGATAACATGGATATGCAATTTCCAAATGTCTCCATAGCCAGCTTGGTAGAAATGGGTATCTTGAGACAATGTAGGAATTGTCTCATGTTCCCAACTGTTTAATCCTTAAAAAACAAACACAGTATGCAAGAAATGTGCATATACAATTTCACTGGAGTCAGAAATCCCACATACAAACAAGGTTGACAGGAACACACACAAACTACATCCACCACACATAGAGTCCACCACAAACATAGACCAACCTGTACTGAAGCACTAAAATGCAGTCTTTGCAAACCTTGAAGACCCCATCATCATCATCTTCTTTCGGCTGTTCCCATTAGGGGTTGCCACAGCGGATCTTCTGTTTCCATTTCTTCCTGTCCTCTGCATCATGCTCTTTCACACCAACCACCTGCATGTCCTCTCTCACTGCATCCATAAACCTTATCTTAGGCCTTCCTCTTTTCCTCTTACCTGGCAGCTCCATCCTTAGCATCGTTTTCCCAATAATACCCAGCATCCCTCCTCAGCACATGTCCAAACCAATACAATATCACCTCTCTTACTTTGTCTCCAAACTGCCCAACCTGAGCTGACCCTCTAATATACTGATTCCTAATCCTGTCCATCTTAGTCACACCCAGTGCAAATCTTAATATCTTTAACTCTGCCACATCCAGCTCTGACTCCTGCCTTTTCATCAATGCCACCGTCTCCAACCCATATAACATAGCTGGTCTCACTACCCTCTTGTAGACCTTCCCTTTCACTCTTACTGGTACCCGTCTGTCACAAATCACTCCTGACACTCTTCTCCACCCATTCCACCCTGCCTGTACTCTCTTCTTCACCTCTCTTCCACACTCACCATTACTCTGTACTGTTGATCCCAAGAACTTAAACTTATCCACCTTTACCAAATCTACTCCCTGCATTTTCACCATTCCTCTACCCTCCCTTAACTTTACACACATATATTCTGTTTTAGCCCTGCTAACCTTCATTCCTCTCCTCTCTAAAGCATATCTCCTCCTCTCCAGGGTCTCCTCAACCTGGTCCCTACTCTCACTACATATCACAATGTTATCTGCAAACATCATAGTCCACAGGGCCTATTGCCTGATCTCATCTGTCAATCTGTCCATCACCACTACAAATAAGAAAGGGCTCAGAGCTGATCCTTGATGTAATTCCACCTCCACCTTAAACATATCTGTTACACCCACCGCAGTCCTCACCAATGTCACACTACCCTCGTACATATCCTGTACCACTCATACATATTTCTCTGCCACTCCCGACTTCCTCATACAATACCACAACTCCTCTCTAGGCACCCTGTCATATGCTTTCTCTAAGTCCACAAAGACACAATGCAACTCCTTCTGACCTTCTCTGTATTTCCCCAACAAAACTCTCAGAGCAAATATTGCATCTGTAGTTCTCTTTCCTGGCAAACCTTGAAGACCCCCAAAGCTTATAAACTGCAATGTCTATCCTCAGCAAAAGTTTATAAACTGCAATGCATATACTCAGCAATCTAAAGCGCTCACCAAAAGCAACACGAAACACCAGACATACTCCTACACCCAGTGCAGCCCCAACAGCACAGCCCATATGGCAAGCTAGCACATTACCCAGGGCTCTTGTCATAGTGGACTCCATTGTACAACACATAGATGCCCCACTCACCAGACTGAACAAGGAGATGATAACAATTAGCTGCTTATCTGGAGCCAGGATTCACCAAGTTACACACTCACTCAAGTCACTACACCACAGGTACCAGTATGATTCTATCATAGTCCATGTGGGCATTAATGACTTTAGATATACTTCCCCACACACTATCTTCACACTGGAGAATATAGACATCTGTGCCTTTATCATATAGACAAGGTTTAAATCTACTGAAAGTACTCCAGCAGTGCAGGACTTCAGTGCCTTCCACACATTTAGACCATCAGCTGCACAGATAGGGGCAAAAGGTGGAGCAGTCTCAATAGGACAAAAGATGGAGCAGTCTCAATAGGACAAAAGGTGGAGCAGTCTCAATAGGACAAATGATGGAGCAGTCTCAATAGGACAAATGATGGAGCAGTCTCAATAGGACAAAAGGTGGAGCAGTCTCAATAGGACAAAAGGTGGAGCAGTCTCAATAGGACAAAAGATGGAGCAGTCTCAATAGGACAAAAGATGGAGCAGTCTCAATAGGACAAAAGGTGGAGCAGTCACAATAGGACAAATGATGGAGCAGTCTCAATAGGACAAATGATGGAGCAGTCTCAATAGGACAAAAGGTGGAGCAGTCTCAATAGGACAAAAGGTGGAGCAGTCTCAATAGGACAAATGATGGAGCAGTCTCAATAGGACAAAAGGTGGAGCAGTCTCAATAGGACAAAAGGTGGAGCAGTCTCAATAGGACAAATGATGGAGCAGTCTCAATAGGACAAATGATGGACCAGTTTCAATAGGACAAATGATGGAGCAGTCTCAATAGGACAAATGATGGAGCAGTCTCAATAGGACAAAAGGTGGAGCAGTCTCAATAGGACAAATGATGGAGCAGTCTCAATAGGACAAAAGGTGGAGCAGTCTCAATAGGACAAATGATGGAGCAGTCTCAATAGGACAAATGATGGACCAGTTTCAATAGGACAAATGATGGAGCAGTTTCAATCTATATTGGCAAGAAGCAAGACTCTATGTTAGTTAAACAGGAATATGCCCTGGCATTCATTCACCATAGACAAAGTCCCATACCATATCCTAGAAAGCTATAGGTCCCCCTGTATGCTCCTAGAATTCCATAGCTCGTACCTATATCTACTGGAGACACTCACCATTAAACCAAATACCCTACTCATGGGAGACTATAACTACCCCGCTGTAGACTAGGAAGCATACACTGCCTTGTACTCGCAGGCATAAACAATTCCTAGACTTTATTAACACAAATATCCTTGACCAGATAGTGAGCACACCCACCAGAGGTTCAAGCATACTAGAGCTGGTAAGCTGCAATATGAGACTGTGCTGCACCCCCCCACCACCACAGTGAGTTTGGACCACAAAGCTGTCTCCTTCAAATTGAAAATCAAATCAGTAACCCCAGCAAGTCCTGTAATAGTTAGGAACTAGTCCAAAGCAAACTACATCCTGTTAAGCAATAGTTTGTCAAAATTCAATGCCCCTCCCAACCTTGAGTTCACAGCAACCTATGCGAAATTGTTCACAAAGACCCTGTACAACCATATAATGGTTATATAGAGGCTGCTATACCTACTAGAAGTAAGGCTAAAACCAGCTGTAAAAACAAACCACATTCGTAAAATCCTAACCTTACTGGGGTGTATAACAAAGGGTAAAAGTCAAGGTTAAATTCAATGAGCTGTCTGATAAAACTAAACAGGAAACTAAGAGGCTAATTAAGTCCAACAAGGCTAATTATGATGTCAAGATAGCCTCACAGGCTAAAGACAGCCACAAGCCCTTTTACAGCTATATCTGAAACCTCAAAAGCAGCACACATCAGTGTGCTGAACTCTTGGTCAGTGGTGCCACCTTCACTGAGCAGGTTGACATAGAGAATTTGCTTGCTGAGAAATACAGATCAATGTTCACCCCACATTCCCCCTTGCCTCCCCCCATGAAATACCTACTAACGTAACCCCCCAACTATTAACAGGAAGCAGGTCCTGACTGTGCGTGCTAGGGCCAAAAACACAGCCTCAGTGGACCTTGAAATTATTCTCAGATGCCTCCTAAATAGACTGAACCCTGATTGATCAGGACCACTTGAGTCGCTTTTCAACTACAGCCTCAAACCTGGCTTTGTACAATGAGAATGGAGGACTGCAATGGGTATCCTACTTTACAAGGATGGACCAGCAACTAACCCCGGAAACTACAGACCTATTGATCTCACTAGTCTAATATGCAAAGCCATGGAATGAATTATCATGGAAATGATCAAAGACATAGGCAATCTTCAGAAACTGGACTTAACCCAGTCTGGCCTTGTCAAAGAAAGATCATGCCTACTAAACATGTTGGACTTCTTTGAGAAGTTCACCAATGCAATGGATGAGGGGAAATACCCCACTCGAGTACAGATGACAAACTCACTGAACTGGGCATAAACTCCTACATAACTGACTGGATTGCAGCTGGCTGAAAGACAGGACCCAGGAAGTCAAGATTAGTGATACAACCTCCACTAAGATACTGGTCACCAGAGGGGTGCATCAAGGCTTCTTGCTGGGACTGCTCCTATCTGGAATCTACTTCTCAAAGGGAAATGCTAATGTCAAGTACCTTTGGATGACCAAGTTTGCAGATGACTGCTAATTGGGAGCTATTATAGAATCCCTCCATGATGCAAACATTTTACAAGAGGTTCTAACATGGACAAATGACTGGTGCCAAATTCATAGACTTAAACTTACTACTAAGAAATGCATTATGATGCCTTTTGAGAAAACTGCCACCCAGGGTAATTATTCCATTAATAAGACACCTTTAAGAGTTGACCCACTAGTCACAGATTTGGGAACATATGTGGACAGTAATGTGACCTTTAACCAATATTTGGGCAAGATAGTAAGAAAATAATTTTATGTCACCCAGCTTTTAAGTAAAACCATAGTATCCAGGTTTAGGGAAGTCAAAGTGCCACTTTATTCAGCCCTTGTCAGACCCATCATTGAGTATAATACCCTTTCGACATGTATCCGACCAGACATATGCAACAGTTAAAAGACCCACAAAGGTTCCTTACCAGGATAATCCAGGATATAAACACATTGTCCTGTATGGGCCACCTTAAGGCCCTAGCTCTATACTTTGCCTCCTACAGGTTACGGAGAAGTGACCTATACCTGGCATACAAGGCGTCCTTGGATCCAGCTCTGATGGACCTTTTGCACATCCACAAAATGAATAGCATCAGAATCACTAGATCCAAGGATCTAAATGTTGCTTGTGACATAAATAAGACATGTTGGTGAGACAGCTATGTGTCTCAGAGGATCTGCTCTGGAACAGGCTCTACATTCATGTGAAGCAGAGTCCACTCCTTATCTTATTTGGCAGTAATCTTGACCAATGAGAAATCCCCTCAGCTCTGGTCCCATATCTCAGATAGACAGAGGTATACAGTAATGCCCAAACCTCTAGAAATTTCCTAACATACCCCCTCCATATTAATATCTATGATACACATGGACACAATTGAGATGGATTGCATGGCTCGGTTTATAAAGGTCCTGGTGGTTGTTTGCCTAGCATATATCTATGAGCCTATGAACCTAAAATGAAATACTTAAGTGCAATATTATAGCATTTGATAGCCACTCCCTCCACCCAGCTTATAGTACAGAAAAAAACCCACTCCAAAGTGAAGATATAATGAGATATCTCAGAGCATGGGTAGAGAATTCACTCTCCTTTGATCATTGTGTCGCAATTGTGGTTAAGAAATCTTTTTCTGCAGTGTGGCTTATTATAAAAGGTTTCACCTCTAATGCCAGAGAAGTGTTTACCCCTCTATAATCTGCTCTGATCAGACCCATTGTTAAAAACAATGCTGCCATTGGTCTGCATCTTACTAGACATATGAAGCTGTTGGAGAGACTGTAAAGGTTCCTTTTAAAAAAGATCATGGGCCTAAAGACCTGAGCTATGAGGAGTGGCTAGAGGCTTTGTCCCTGTATTCAGTGCCATATAGACTCCTTACGGGGATCTGTACCTCACTTTTTGGAACACTAGGTATCCAAGGTTTCTTACAGCTCCACAAATCAAATAATCCAGTTAACAACTAAACCAGAAATCTGGTCCTTCTTTAGCAAATACATCATGATGGAGAGCCAGATTCATTACACAAGGATTATCCCTTCTGTACATTAAATGTCCACTCCAGGTCAAGCAATGTGACATATTATCTTTCTTTAAAAAAAGTCAGATGGGTATTCATAAACTCAGGCAGTACAACCTGGCCATTGCTCCATGAAAAAGTAGGGAAGGACTAAGGGTGGGTAGTAGTAAGGAGTGAATGACCATGTGGCACACCTGCCTTGTATTTTCCATGATTTCTATGACTAGTGCTCACCTTACAAATTAAGCAAGGTTAAATATGATAATCATAGCCTACACTGGTGTCTTCCCTTCCAGTCACCAAGACTAGCTTTAAAGACTGACAAAGTGGTATTTGGTTTGACTTATAGAGCTAACTTTTCCATAGGCTGGGAATACATTGAGTTTGGAACATATCCCTCCAGTGAGTCTTGTTCATTTGTTTAAATAGATTTATGTCCATAGTGCAGTTACACGTACAGCCAGTAGGCTTGCAAAGAAATAGGGGGTCAAATAGGATTGGGTCTTTCTTGCCTGGAAAAAGTGAGATAAGGGTAACCTTGGAGCAGCTAGTAGGATAGTGAGTATAAGGAAAGTCATGCTAATCTACCAGACCAGTGGATACATTTAAGGCCTTTAAATTTCTTTTTTTAACAATTGTTGGGGCCTTTACAATTGAATGATACAGTATGTTTAGATTTGTACATAGCAAGGGACAATTACAATGGTAAGATAACTTCTTTGAATCTTGAAGATATTTCCATGGAAATGAACTGGGTGAAGCTTGAAGGATTTCCTGACTGTGGTAAAATGTGATGATCAAATGTGAGATATCTGTCCAGATAAGTACCTATGCCTCTTATGACCATATCTGCTGTCTGAAGTGGAGTATCATTTATAACATATGAGGCAGGAGCAGTTTTTTTGACATACACTACCATGCTGCACATTTTTGCAGTTTACTTAAGGAAGTTTTCAGCAGACTAGATATGTGTATACGCCATCCCTTGTTGGATTACTTTAGTATCAGTGGATGAGTGAATAACAGTGCCCAGCTTGCAGTCATCAACAAAACTGGTCAATCACACTTATGGGATATTGGCTTGGATATCTGCAGATAAATGACAAACAGCTGAGGGCTAAGCACTGATCTATATGGTACCGCATTAGTTACAATTTATATTCAGAGAGGGTACCTTCAACTTTTGCAAAATGTCATCAGTTGACTAGCAAACTCTCAATCCAGTGGACACCATAGGAGTTTACATTATTTGTATCTAATGTTTTGATAATTCCAGCATGGGAATAGTGTCAAAAGGATTAGTTAGGTCAAAATAAGCAGCAAGCATAGAAAAAATACTCTCCACAACTTCTGTAACCTTTTCAAAAAAGTAGATTAAGTTCAGCAGACAGGACCTGTTCCTCACAAAACCAAACTGAGAGGGAGCTAAATCCATTATGTTGCCTATGTCTGCATAAAAGAGTTCTGCTGTGATGCATTCCATTGCTTTATATACAAGTCTGGTGAGGCTGATGGACTACTCTTGTATACAAAAGTCACAGAGGTGGTTATCCAGTTATCTGGTGCAACTCCTGTGGATAGGCTGATGCTGAAAAATGTAAGTAGAGGCTCAGATACTGTATACATGCTCTGGTGAGAAGGCAGCCTGTTTTATTATTTGGTCCTGTAAAGGTATTATTTTTATCCTTTGATGGAGATTCTAAGATATCTTCCAAGCTGATTTCAGGGGAAACTAAATGTTCAGGGATAGTGAAGGTAAAATAAAGGTAAGTGGGATAAAGGTAGCTTTAAATGTATCTGTTAATATGTTGGCTATGTCCTTGGGCTCAGAATGCGTGATATTGTCATGGATAAGCTCACTGCATGGTTTGAAATTAATTCCTTAATTTCCTAATATATCTGAAAAAAGATTTAAAATTTCATTTGGTATCTACAATGTCCTTAAGTTCATACTCTTGTTTACATTTTACAAGAGGGAATGTGCCTAATCCACATAGAAATGCTAATATTTTTCCACTTCACAAGAGGGCATCTCTCATGATGTTAACAATTTTAGGCCAATAAGGTTAACAAGTATAATAGGAAGGAGTATTTAGAGAGCTGTAATGAGCTTGATAACTAAGTCTCAACATCCTGGTTATTATGATATCTATCAGCATGGGTTTACACTGGGGAGATCCATATTTACTAACAGATACAGTGAGGGTCGCAGATGCAAATATAGCAACTGACATGATGTGAGGGTGATCAGACTACAACTCAGAGAGTGCATCCTTATTGGCTAGTTTGAGTTAAAAGGGTTATTTCTTGTTTTATTTAAGCCCCGTGTCTGTGCTCACTTCCATGTAGTGCACCACCGTGCACTGCCACGTAGTGGTAGTTACTGTTGGTTGTTAAAGTTGCAAATGTTTTGCTTGTTAATTTTCCCATAACACTTTGCTTGTGGTCCTACAGAGGTTTTACCCTGATCTACTGTCAGGTAGAACACTAAGCCTAGCCTCAGAGGTACTAACACACCTCTCACCCACTAGCCATTCCTAACTGTGACCTCTTCTCCTCACCATATAAATTTACCTAGCACTATGGACGTACAGTTTTCCACAGTTTCTCCAGCCAGCTAGGTCAATATGGGCATCCTAAGACAGTGTATCTTCTCCTCACCATATAAATTTACCTAGCACTATGGACATACAGTATGACACAGTTTCTCCAGCCAGCTAGGTCAATATGGGCATCCTAAGACAGTGTAGTAACTGTTTCGTGTTCACCAATAACCCTCTACTCCTAGTCCACACAAACGCAGCATGTGAGAGATGCAACTATATTAGGAACCTTGAATCTGTGCTCTCTCACACAGTCAGTACATATGACAATGAGTAGGTTGCACACCTCACCTTCTACTCCATCCAAACCCACATTACACATACCTACATACACAGAGGTCATCACAAGAAACATACCTAAACACCAGAGATCTCCCAAACACAAACACAAGCACGCTACACAGAATACCTCCTCTGTAGAACATAATACACATAATAGCTCAACACCACACTGTCTCACCTGTCAAGCTCTTAAGGCTAAACACAAAACCAAACATATTAGTCATAGGTCATTCCATAGTGAGACACACAGATGTCCCTCTCAACAGGCTGGATAAGGAGAAGGTCATGGTCAGCAGTCTGTCAGCTGTCAGGATCCACCATATCACACATGCACTCAAGTCTCTCAATAACAGGTACTGTTATGACTCTGTCATAGTCTATGTTGGTGTGAATGACGTGAGATATGCCTCTCTGGACTATATGAAAAGAGACATGATTGAGCTCTTGAACTGTGTATCTCAGGATAGTATGTCCTTAGCCTTAATCAGCATTCTACCTTCACCTAGGATGATGTCTCAATACAAACAGAAAATGATTGACTACAATAGTTGGCTTACTTTCTGGTGTCATTCTAAGGGGATGCAGTATCTGTCAGCCTGGGATGACATGACTGACAGACATTGATGCTTTGCCAGAAATGTCTTCATCTGTCACCCCTGGGATTTCGGCTACTGGCCAAGGCTCTTGCCAGCCCATAGTGCCTATCTTAGGCAGTGTCTGAAGGACACAATTCCTGATGTAAAAACTCCATCTAAAAACAACCTCAAGTTTATACTGCAAAATGCTAGGAGTCTTAATATGAAACTGCACTCACTGAAGCAGTCCTCACCTTGGAAGACATAGACATTTGCGCAGTCATGGAGACCTGGTTCAAGGTTGTGGACAGCACCCCAGCTATAACAAGCTACACCTCCTTCCACATGTTCAGACCACAAACTGAAGTTATGAAAACTAAAGGGCGCGGTGTATCAATATTCATTAAAGATAAATACACCTTCAGATTGGTTAGACAGCGTGATTTCCTGGAGATCCTTCAGGTGCAATTAACTGTTGGTAGGACACCTATTCAAGTCAATGCCAGCTACAGGACCCTCACCTTGAATCATGATACCTACTCTGCCTATTTGGATCTACTTGAGTTTATCAAGATACATCCAAGCACCATGGTTTTGAGTGAATTTACCTATCCATCCATTGACTAGGTAAATTACTCATGCACAAAACTCACTTGCCAAAAGGATCCTCAACTTCATTAACTCCAATGCCCTGGACCAGCTGTATGTTGTTTATCCTGACCTTACTAAGGCAACAGTCAGTATCCTATATATGGATACACTTGACAAATTAAAAACATTATTTTCAAGACCACGCATAGCTCGGTGAGCAAAACAAATGTCTGAACTTTGACTGAATGCACCCTACACAATGCAGAAATATTGGAAAAAAAGTTTAATGTCTCACATAACCCGATGTAAAAATGTTTACACCATATATGTAGTGTTAGAGTTAGGGCAAGAGTTGCAGTTAACATTATGGCTATGGGTTTGACTGGAGTTATGGTAAGAGTTGGGGTTAGGCTTGGTATACATAAGTGAGGACATTGTAGAGATGTAGCTGTATACAGTTACACTGTACATGGAGTGAGGCTAGGCTTGGTATACATAAGTGAGGACATTGCAGAGATTTAGCTGAGTACTGTTACACTGTACATGAAGTGAGGCTAGGCTTGGTATACATAAGTGAGGACATTGCAGAGATGTAGCTGAGTACTGTTACACTGTACATGGAGTTGTCACTGACTCGGCTGCACCAACTTGCTTTCCTTGTAACATTATGTCCTGTAAGCCATGTGCTTACTGTAGTGTTGTTCCAGCAGTCAGGCATACAGCACTGCTTCTCCTGTTATCACTATGCATATTTGTAATTATGTGGTCTTTTTCTCAGCCTGGTGATGCTATCTAATGTATAATTCATGTCTGATGAGCTATGTGGTTCTTTGTCCAGAGAATCCCTGAAAGATTACTACTGTGCAAGCACACAAAACTTGTTTATGAATCTCACCCTTAAGCCTTATATTACACATGCAGCCTTACATCATGCGTGCAGATACACTGTTTCTAAGGATGTTTGTATTGCTACAAGGCATTGCTTTTACACTGTTGAAACTGCTCATTAATATATTTTACTGAGCCGAAGTGCTTAAAGTTGGTGTCTATAATGGTTTCATCTCAGTACTGCAGTGGAATTTATTCACCCACCCCAAATAGCTGAAATGAACTCTCTTTTTCAAATGAGAAATACTATTCCTGGATGATAATTCAGCACATGCAGTAGTGTATGACAAGTTATTTACTTAAATTTGCAGCAATGGCCAAAGTTGACTTTGTTCTACTATAGCCTCAAACTACTCTGAAGTCCCAGGAATTCAGTGGTTCCTTGGAGCCCTCGCCTTTGTTCTGCAGTCAACATATCCCATACTCTCTCTCCAGATGAGGGTGACCATAGGGGTCTGACAGGGTTGTAATGGTGTCACTCTTTGTATCTGTTCATCAGTGATTTAAAAGTGAGAAGATGAGTTTGGATAACAAACTATGATAATTGTAATCTGGGTAAAAATGCATACTTGGTGCAATAGTAATAATCTTAGGTTTAGTTACTATAGAAATGGCATTGTGATGTTTAGTGAAAAAGGCATAAATTATGTTTACAAAATAAATGGTCATCACATAGAAAAATGGCACTATCATTGAAGATATAAGGACAATGGTAGTTAACAATTTAAACTTTTGAATAATGTATATCTACCAAGGTCAGGAAAGAAATGTTGCTACCTAGTTCTAAAGGACAAGTTCACACTCTATAGAGACTGGTATGGTATATATATCTATATCTATATACACACACACACACACACACACATATATATATATATATATATATATATATATATATATATATATATATATATGTATATATATATATATATATATATATATATATATATGTATATATACAAACACACACACACACATATTTATACATGGGTCTGCTTTTATATCTTGAAATACTGAAATCTTAAATTTCAGTATTTCAAGACCATAATGTCAAAAGTGCAGTTTTCCGAAGTTGCACTATGTTGAATCTTAGTATCCCAAATGCCCGATAGGTGTACTGTGGTATGTATGTGATTGGGTACTGTCTCTTTAAGGATATTGTCCTATGGCGGCCGATGTTCGTTTATGTACAGAGACTCAGGTAAGTGTTGAATGTTTAAGGGTTTTGGGTATAAATGTGTTTGATTTTAGTATTTGTAGGGAGTTTAAGGGGTAGATTGGGGTACATAGTTGAGACTGTATGTGAGTGAGTGCTGTATATGGGGATTTTAGTGCAATTGTAGTATGTGTGGGTGTTAATAGTGAATGCAAATATGACTGCAATGGGAGTGTAGTCCAGGTAAGAGTGGGTTTGTATTTTTGTATTTATTTGAGTTTGTGTGACCTCGGATTTGGTTTATATAAGTAGGGGGGGTGCGGGACGTGCAGGGGGGACTTGCTCCGCTGCAGGAACATATGGTGGTATTTCCGATTGTAGTTATGTGTTGTTTATGTTTTGTTTTGTGGGAAGGATTGGATTTTTTTTGTTTTATTTCTTTTGATTTTGTGAGTGTTCGTTATTGTGTAGTTTCATTTTGTGAGCTTTCAATGTTTTAGTCTCAAAATACTGAAATTCGAGATTTCATTATTTCGAGATTAAAACGTGGACCTATATATATATATATATATATATATATATATATATATATATATAAACAAAACTGTTCAGAAAGCCTTCAGCTGTTATATGTGATTGCCCAGAAATAAAAGCCTTTCCAAGATTGTGAAATATGTCTTCCTTTATAGCCAGAGCAACTAAGCAATTAACTTTCTTCAAAATAATGTGTGTGTGTGTGTGTGTGAAGCACAAACATGGTTATGGTACAGTCCACCTTCTTCTAACTGACTGATGCCCTATTTCAGCAAAAATTATTTAATAAAGTATTTATTATAAGTAATATTTCAGTACTGTTTATTACATTCATGCCACACTATATGACAGTCACAATCTTGTGATTTACTGTAAACTACTGGCTATGTTTATTTATTCTCATTATGTTAAATAAACGTTATCAAAAGCACAGGTCCTTGTTAACACAGACTATGACATTGCTATAGGTATTTGGCAAATGGAACTGGTATAATGTAATGTAATGAAAGTACGTAATGCAAAAGAAAATTGTCAGTCTTTCAAAGAAAAAAAATATTTATTTAGGTAGTTAGTTATTAGTATTTGTTCACCAGCTAAATGGACTAGTCTATTGACACTTTTCAGGTATGACCTGAGCTTGAAGAGGAGAAAATACTTCACTGTCTTTCAATCAGCAATATTGTATGCAAAATCAATACATAAAATGCAGAACATTGTAAGAGTGAAAGCAGATAGGGTAAAATTATAATATCCAGTCAGAGTGCATATTTACAAACATGCTGTTAATGTAAAGAAAAATGTCTTTTAGGAGTACAACTTTGAAAGATTTAAATTTTATTTTACCATTAAAACATAAGAGTGAATATGTAAAATAAAACCTGTAAGAAGACTTGATGGGAACCTTTTGTGGTGGCATGGTAGTAAGATGTCTGCACGCTGCTTTAGGGGTCAGTCCTGAGTTACAGTCACTGCTTTTGAGTAATTTGTGTGGTCTTCCTTTGTCTGCATGATGGGTTTTTCTCTTGGTCCTGTGGTTTCTTCCTGCTTCACAAAAACGTGCTGTTCAATTGGCTACTATCAGCTGTTTAAATAATATTACTGCTACCATGAGAGCTCAGGTCATGACTGAAAAGGTTCTGACTCAGTTTATTAAATGAGTAAATTAAAATAAAATAAAAATCCATTTATCAAGTAAATATAATAATTATGCAAATAGCTGAAATGTTTATTAGGAAGGAAAGTGAAGAACTGGACCTGAAATTGATGAATAAAAGTGACAATATTCAAATATCCTTTTTAAGATTTATAAGAGCTGCTTAGTCTAAAAAAGATCACCTACTCCACTACTTTATCAACATCAAATGAAAACAGTGCAGAAGAAAATGACTGCACAATGTAAAAATCTAAAGCAGATTTTTGTACAAATTACTAGTATTTCTGAGGCTGTGTCTACATCAGTAAACCTATTTGCAACTAGTGGAAGACAGGCAGTCATCCGATATTTAAAGGTCGGTGAAGCAGGAAGCATGACATGATCACAAACAGGGATATTAATACCCTAATTAATGCCATTGTAAGGCCTCTTGAATATCTACTGCCCACCATTTGTAATGAAGGAATTGTCCCTGAATTTTGGAAAATTGCAGCCATTATGATTACACTTATATACCCAAGCAGAGCTCCACGTGGTCCTGCAGAGGAGTCCTGGCTACAGAGAACTGAAAGAAGCGACCACTTTCCTGATTTAAGTACTTTTTGGCTTTTTTTATCTGCATTGTCCTCTCTGGCTTTCATTTAATAAGATACAACTGTTTTTTTGCTTTGCTGCTGTATTCTAAAGTATCTGCACTTAAAAGTAGTATTTTGGTCGACTCTGGTCGAATATTACTGTTTTTTTGATAATTTAATTGCTGAGGCTGCTCACTAAAGTGTGCTAGCCTGTGTTAATCGTTTTTACTGTTTGCCTGACTGCATTTCTGTGTTCTTCTCTAAAAAAACAAAAACAAAAAAAAAATACTCCTTGTTTTCCCGCCTTTGCTCGACTAGTTAAGACCAGTATACAGGCTTTGCTGTATTCTGGGCTGTGTGTAGTTCCTGTGTTGGCCATTGCCTTACTTGGATAGAAGGAAGTTTCTGAGCTCACCAGTGGGAGTGGGGAGCCTTGAGCAGCCTATCTGTCCCTGGGGGAAGTGATCTCAGCACTTGAGCTGTAATTCATTGGTTGCCTTGGACCATTTCCAGCTCTTTTCAAGTTCCCTGTATAAAAATCCGCCTCAGGGCGTTTTTTTTGGCTATATACCCAAGCAGAGCTCCACGTGGTCCTGCAGAGGGGTCCTGGCTACAGAGAACTGAAAGAAGCGACCACTTTCCTGATTTAAGTACTTTTTGGCTTTTTATCTGCATTGTCCTCTCTGGCTTTCATTTAATAAGATACAACTGTTTTTGCTTTGCTGCTGTATTCTAAAGTATCTGCACTTAAAAGTAGTATTTTGGTCGACTCTGGTCGAATATTACTGTTTTTTTGATAATTTAATTGCTGAGGCTGCTCACTAAAGTGTGCTAGCCTGTGTTAATCGTTTTTACTGTTTGCCTGACTGCATTTCTGTGTTCTTCTCTAAAAAAACTAAAACAAAAAAAAAAAAATACTCCTTGTTTTCCCGCCTTTGCTCGACTAGTTAAGACCAGTATACAGGCTTTGCTGTATTCTGGGCTGTGTGTAGTTCCTGTGTTGGCCATTGCCTTACTTGGATAGAAGGAAGTTTCTGAGCTCACCAGTGGGAGTGGGGAGCCTTGAGCAGCCTATCTGTCCCTGGGGAAGTGATCTCAGCACTTGAGCTGTAATTCATTGGTTGCCTTGGACCATTTCCAGCTCTTTTCAAGTTCCCTGTATAAAAATCCGCCTCAGGGCGTTTTTTTTGGCTATATACCCAAGCAGAGCTCCACGTGGTCCTGCAGAGGGGTCCTGGCTACAGAGAACTGAAAGAAGCGACCACTTTCCTGATTTAAGTACTTTTTGGCTTTTTTTATCTGCATTGTCCTCTCTGGCTTTCATTTAATAAGATACAACTGTTTTTTTTGCTTTGCTGCTGTATTCTAAAGTATCTGCACTTAAAAGTAGTATTTTGGTCGACTCTGGTCGAATATTACTGTTTTTTTGATAATTTAATTGCTGAGGCTGCTCACTAAAGTGTGCTAGCCTGTGTTAATCATTTTTACTGTTTGCCTGACTGCATTTCTGTGTTCTTCTCTAAAAAAACAAAACAAAAAAAAAAATACTCCTTGTTTTCCGCCTTTGCTCGACTAGTTAAGACCAGTATACAGGCTTTGCTGTATTCTGGGCTGTGTGTAGTTCCTGTGTTGGCCATTGCCTTACTTGGATAGAAGGAAGTTTCTGAGCTCACCAGTGGGAGTGGGGAGCCTTGAGCAGCCTATCTGTCCCTGGGGGAAGTGATCTCAGCACTTGAGCTGTAATTCATTGGTTGCCTTGGACCATTTCCAGCTCTTTTCAAGTTCCCTGTATAAAATCCGCCTCAGGGCTTTTTGCGCTTTGCCTGGTCGGGCACCCAGCGCAGCAGCGGTTATACAGGTGTAAACTATTCTATACAGGTTTTAACTTTTTTTGGCTCCGCCAAGTCTGCTCTTCAATTTTTCCCTTAGAAACTCTATTCAGTCTATCTAGCTGTATATATCAGCACTTGTTTTTCGGAACTTCTATCCTTAGCAAGCACTCATAAAAAAACCAAGCACTCTTACCCTAAAGTAAGCACTACAGGTATCCACTACCCCTGTGAATATCCACTTCCCTTAAAGGCACAACACTCCTTAAAATATTCTAGTATGTTGAGTGGTAGACCACTAGCATCCTCTCTTGTTCAGCTGGTTAATCTGGGAATCTTAAGACAATGTTACAATTGTCTCATGTACACAGACAACCCTCTCCTCCTTCCTACTAACACATATACTTGTGAGAGATGCAACTATATAGCCAGACTGGAGGCTGAACTCTTCAACTCAGGACTGGCAAGACCAGTCAGGAAGAGATGGTACCCACACCCAAAGCAAAACCAGTCACACATATAACCACCACCAATGCAAACCAAACACATAAAAACACAAAGACATACTCGGAGACTCTTGTAAAAAACTTAACAAAACAACAGAGGCCTCCAAAGCAGACACCCAGAAATACACCCCACAAAACACAACACCTACAACACATATCTCAAGCAACAGGTGTGTCACACATTCACAGCCCCTAAGGCAAAATACTATGCCAGAGACATTAGTAATAGGTGACTCTATAGTCAGACACACCGATGTTCCACTTACCAGGCTGAATAAGGAGAGGGTAACGGTGAGCTGCCTATCGGGGCTAGGATCCGCCACATTACACACGCACTCAGGTCACTCCAAAGCAAGTACAAATATGATTCAGTCATTGTCCATGCGGGTGTGAATGACCTGAGACGCACCTCCCTGGACTACATGAAAAGAGACATTGAGGAGCTCTCCGATTATGTAGCCCAGACTGGTATGACCCTGACCCTGAGCAGCATCCTGCCTTCGCCAAGAATGATGCCTCAGTACAAAGACAAAATGATCAGTTTTAACAATTGGCTTAATCACTGGTGTCATTCTAGGGGATCCAATGTCTGTCAGCCTGGGATGATATGCTGGACAAGCCACGTTGTTTCGCAAGGGATGGCTTGCACCTGTCACCACTGGGCTTCCGGATACTGGCCAAGGCTCTTGCCACCCCATAGTGCCTTTTTAGGCAATGCTCAAAGGACAAATCAACCGCCATAAAAACAAAAATGGAAAAAATTAAGGGTAATGCTGCTCAACGCCAGAAGTCTAAATCTCAAGATGCAGGCACTCAAGCACTTCTCAGTATGGAGAACATCGATGTCTGTGCAGTAACTGAAACCTGGTTCAAGGCTCCTGAGAGTACTCCAGCACTACCAGGCTATACCTCATATCATGCATTTCGCCTCAAGTTCCAGGCCGAACCACAAAGGAGGGGAGTGTCCATTTTCATAAAAGACACCTACACCTCTCGATTGGTGGCTGCTCATGAAGCATCAGAAACCATACAAGTTTTACTCACCATAGGTAAAACTGCCATACAACTGGTCGCATGTTATAGAACACCCTCCCAATCCCAGGAATCCCATCAAGCATTCCTGAAAACACTGGAGGATATGAATGTCACACCAAACACCATCATATTGGGTGACTTCAATTACCCCAACATAGACTGGGCCCACTATTCTAGCCCTAACACCCTGGCCCAAAGATTCCTGGAATTCATAAACTCAAATGCTATGGAGCAACTGGTCACCTCTCCTACGAGGAGAGATAATATACTTGACCTGATTATCACAAACATGGGGTCCAAATGCTCCGCACCGGATATAAACCCCTCACTAGTAAGATCTGATCATAAACTGATCACGTTGGATGTACATATCCCACCCCACCCCCAGAACAAAAGACTACAGTGAAAAACTTCTCAAAAGCTGACTTTGAGCTCCTTAAGTCGGAAATGATATCCTTTAAGCCTACTGGGTCAATGGAAACCACACCCCAAAATGCTGAATCCTTCACAAAAGCCTTCTATGGACATCTCCAGGAATGCATGGATCAGGCAATCCCAACTAAAACCAAGACCCTCTCCACCAAGGGAAAACGCCCGGTTTGGTGGACCCGCTATAAACAAACTGTACAACAAAGAAGGAAGCTGCTGCAGGACAGAGCCAAAACCCACAAGGGAAAGGCTTCCTGATCAGCACAAGTAAAAACTACGCCTCTCATAAAAACATCTAAAGCAAACTTTGAGAAAAAGATTGCCAAGGATACCAAAGACAATCACAAAGCCTTCTTCAATTATGTCAGAACCTTGGGAGGAAATTCTCAGATATGCTCTGAGCTGGTACACAATAACAAAAAATTCACTGACCCTACTGACATTGCCAACATTCTGGCAGATAGGTTCAGTGCAAATTTCTCCCCTCCCTCACCCCCTAAAGATGAAGTAACTATCCCTGCTGAATGTAACCTACCTGTCATCACAGACACACAGGTGAAATCAGCACTCAACAAGGCAAAAAACACAGCATCTATGGGACCCGATGGTATCCCCGGTTGCGTGTTACGTGAACTCCAAGAGGAACTAAACCCGCCCCTAAGAACTCTATTCAATCTTAGCCTCACTACAGGATATGTACCTGAACACTGGCGCACAGCAACAGTGGTCCCACTCCATAAAGGGGGAAATTCAACTGACCCAGGTAACTACCGCCCCATAAGTTTGACCAGCCTGATCTGTAAGGCTATGGAAAGGATCATCATGGAACTCATAAATGGCGACATTGGTGATCTGCAGACCCTTGATCCCACACAGTTCGGTTTTGTAAAAGGCAGATCCTGCCTCTTAAACCTGGTTGACTTCTTTGAGACAGTCACTAGTGCCATCGATGAGGGCAAGGCTGTCCACACTGCCTATTTGGACTTGGCTAAGGCCTTTGACACAATACCACACTCTGGCATCATCGACAAGATCAGCAGCCTAAATGTAAATCCATATGTCACAAGATGGGTAGCAAATTGGCTAAAAAACAGAACCCATAAGGTTAAAATTGCTGGAGCCATGTCAGACTCAAAACCCGTCACAAGTGGTGTCCCACAGGGCTCAGTCTTGGGTCCACTCCTATTCGGCATTTATTTTTCAGATGTGAAAGCAAACATGGAAGGATTATGGCTGACAAAGTTTGCAGATGACTGCAAACTGGGCGCCATAGTGGATTCACCTGCTGACACACACATCCTACAGAAAGGTCTCAGTGAAACGGACAACTGGTGCCGGAATCATGGCCTCAAACTTAACGCCAAAAAATGTATAGTCATCCCTTTGGGAAAAACAAAGTACCCACAAACTATCACGTAGACAATAACCCACTGAATACAGAAGATGTAATCAGAGACCTGGGGACTCAAGTCGATAGTGACCTCTCCTTTGACAACCATGTTGCCAAAGTGGTCAGAAAGACTTTCTACCTAGCCCATCTCATCATGAAGGGATTCTCATCCAGATCAAAGGAGGTCATTGTACCTCTGTATTCCTCCCTCATCAGGCCCATGATCGAATATAATGCTCCATTTGGGATGTATCTCACCCGGCACATGCAGCAACTGGAAAGACCCCAGAAGTACCTCACCAAGAGGATCATAGGTCTAAAACATGTGCCTTATCCAGCTAGACTAAAGAAACTCCAGCTCTATTCAGTAGCATACCTGCTCAGAGGTGATTTGTGCCTAACATACAGGGCCATGTCCAACCAGGAATTGATGGACATGCTCCATCTCAAAAAATCCAAATCCACCAGAACCACACGAGCTAAAGATTTCAACCTCTGCACAAATATGAATAGGACATGCTGGAGGGATAGATTCATAACACAGTGGTTACCCATACTCTGGAACAAAATCCCAGTTCACGTGAGACAGAGCCCTTCATTGGCACTGTTCAAGAAAAATCTCGATGCATGGATGGGAGATCGCAAGTTTACCCCGGGAGTGACCTCAGTGTCACTACTAGACAGAGGTATAGTTTACTAAATAATGGGGTTCCACATGTGTCACTACTAGAGAGGCGCAACTACATAGTATGGGGTGGCGTAAAGCCACATCACTGTTGGCTAGGCTTGTAAATGCCCCCGGGCAGATAGCCTAGTACACTACTATGAAACTATGAAACTATGAAACTATGTAACAAATCCCTTCTGACTACTTACAGACTTACAAGCATCCAACCATGTACAGGAACATGACATGGACAAATTAATAATGAATAAGATATTATTAGAATTAAAACAAATTTGAATTGTTCACATTGTCCAGAATGCATGCATTGATAAGATGTTAGCTAGAACCTGACCCAAATCTAATGGACATGCTACACATCCATAAATCAAATAGGACTAGAGTCACCCATTCCAGGGACCTCGAGCTTCCTTGCGATATAAATAGAACCTGCTGGACAAACAGATACATCTCTGAGGTTGCCACTCCTCTAGAATAGGCTCCCAATCCACATCAAGCAGAGCACCTCCATGACCCTGTTTAAGCACAACCTGGATGACTGGATGGGAAACTGTAGATTTCTACCGGGAATTACCCCTGCTTCTCTCCTGGACATGGGTAGTTCATAGGTGTTTTCTAGGCTAATGGCCCTGGAGCCTTTACAAGCCTAGTGCATAGGATTACCCTGGCATCCTGTCACCCGACCTTAGTTCCCATTGCCTCTGTTGAGCTGAGCCACTGGAGTGATCCCCGGGGTGAATTTTCTATTTCCCATCCACTCATCAAGATTTCTGTTGAAGAGGGCCAGTGAGGTGCTCTGTTTGACATGTATGGGAAGTGTATTCCATGGCATGGGCAGTCTCTGTGTTATGAACCTGTCCCTCAAGCATGTTCTGTTGATTGTGATAATGAGGTTGAGGTCTCTGGAGCATGTAGTGCGGAGGGATTGGGATTTCTTTAGATGTAGCATTTCTAACAGAGCTGGGTCAGACATGGCTTTGTAAGTCAAGCAGAGATTACCTCTAAGTAGGTGATATGAGACAGAGAATAGTTGGACTTTTTTGAGTCTGCCCATAGGATCCTCTTTCTGAGGCACTTTTGCGGCCTCTCCAGTTGTTGCAGGTGTCTAGTGAGATACATGCCAAATGGGGCATTGTATTCAATGATTGGACTAATGAGGGAAGAGTAGAGGGAGACAATGACCTCTTTCTTCCTTGATGCAAAATGCTTAGTAATGACATGTGCCACATAGAAGGACGCTCTGACCACAGTGGCAATGTGGTGGTCAAAAGAGAGGTTGCTGTCAACCTATGTTCCCAGGTCTCTCATAACACCTTCTGTGTTCAGTGGACTTCCACCAATATGGTAAATCATGGGAACTGTTTTTTTCCCAAATGGGATGATGACACATTTTTTGGTATTGAGCTTAAGGCTATGGTTCTGACACCAGTCGTTGGTCTCAGTGAGACCTTTCTGCAGGATGTCAGCATCACTTGGGCAGTGAATAATAGCTCCCAACTTGCAATCATCTGTGAACTTTGTGAGACAGAGTCCCTTTGTGTTGGCCTAAACTTCAGAGAAGTAGATACCAAACAGGAGAGGACCCAGGACCAATCCCTGTGGTAAGTCTGACCTGGAGTCAGCTACGTTCACACTGTGGGTTCTATCTGTGAGCCAGTTTGCAACTCACCTGGGATATAGGGGTTGATGCCTAGCTTGGTGAGTTTTTCTATGTTTCCTGAGTGGGGAATGGTATCAAAGGCCTTGGCCAGATCAAGGTAGGCTGTACAAACCACATCGCCTTCTTCCACAGCTCTTATGACTGACTCAAAGAAGTCGACCAAGTTGAGCAGGCATGATCTACCCTTCACAACATCAAACTGTGAGGGATCCAGAGTTTGGAGATTCCCTATATCCTTGTTTATTAGGTCCATGATGATGCGTTCCATAGCTTTGCATATCAGACTCATCAGGCTAATGGGGCGATAGTTTCCAGGGTCTGTAGTCGCTCCTCCTTTGTGGAGAGGGATGACTGTAGCAGTGTGCCATTCATAGGGACAAACTTCTCAATTTGCTTAAAAGCTGTAACACAACTGAAACTTTAAAGTGGTATTTTGATAAATATTAATGTACTGAGGAATTCTATTTATAATTGGTGGGCTAGTATGGATTTTGTCCTTAGCTCATACCTTGATTTTGATCTAGCCATACGCCCTGTTTAAAATATCGGGGGCAACATGCACTTCATATTCCTCCCATGCAAAGAGATGTACTCCATCCCATTTACTTAATGTAACATTATCTGGTTTGACACAACCTTATGGGAAGTTATGGAATTTCACTGAAACTCTTCCTAAACCAATTAGGCTCAACAGTTGGTACAGACCCCTAAATCAGTAGCATGGGTTATGTCAGCCAACCATATGAAGGCCAGTAGATCATAAGCTTGACAAATGAACCTAAAATTAATAAATAAATAATATACTGACATTAGTGTTTAACACTTTGTCTTCACTATTGTTTTGTTCAATTTCCTGAGTTATAGTACAAAGCAATGTCTGAGATTCAGAAATGTGTTTATTTCACCTCATGTGGTAGCTGTGTCTAAGTGCAATAAAGCATGCCTGACAACACATAAAAAAAATATATGTATATTTTTGAAGCGGCATGTGATTCAGTGAGTGCAGCCCTATCTACTGCTTTAATGCAGGATTCTTAGAACATTTAGCCTAAGAGTTGAGTTAGTTATATGGAAGTGCCAACAATTTTAGTATAGCACTTCAGCTGTGTGCACTAATGTACAACAAACATGTCAGTGGGCTTTTTTTAGACAGCTGCCAAAGCTGGATCCAGCAACCTGGGCAGTTGCCTAGGGCCTGCTGGCTGGGGAAGTTGGCCTGGCTGGGGAGACTGCCACAACATTTAATTTTTAATTAAAACAAATTAAATTGCATAGCTTCTGTAATGGTGCTCTTCTTTAAAAGCACACTCTGCATCTGTGTGTGTATTGACACGTGCATATCAGCACAGATTTACATTCCTGCTGCTGCTTCAATGTGTACGTCGACATACACACACATTTAAACATTCCTGCTGCTCCTCTGCATGTATCGATACATGCATATTTAAAAGTTCCTCCTGCTGTTGCTTCTTCTTTCTGCACATGGAATTTAAACTTGCTTGCTGATGATACACTCCCTCCTTGCTGCCATGAGACAAGACATAGGTGAGGTGTGTGTAATTCCCTAGTTAGGCTCAAACCTTGTACCTTGCTACACAAGAAACCGAATCCATTACACCATCTACTAGACTGCTTAATGAATGTGATTCCAGTGCATTTTCAACTATTGTGAGTTTCATTGCATTTACAAGGAAATGTGAGTTTCAAGGGAAGAAAAGTTTATTGGTGCTCATGTTGTCTGTTTCCAATGTGCAACTGTTTTGTTTAACAAATGGCTGTCAGTGTTTGTGCTATAGAATTTAAAAGCCATGTTAGTAGCACAGCGGGTAGCATACTTGCCTTTGGTGCAGAAGCCTGTGGGTTTTACTGTTACACCATGTAGCTGGATTGCTGATGTTGCAGTATACGTTAAAGGGGGGGGGGTTAGGGTGCTATACTCATCAGTATGTCCTCCTTAGGGTGAGATGCCTAGTAACTGTGAGCCTGTTATCTGTTTGCCATCAATTTCCTATTGCAATATTACCAGCTTACCATTTTTATAATGTAACTTAGGAGATGGATTCTTTAAGGGCAGCAGGCACTGAATTTGTAGACAAAACACTGAAATGTAGTTGTTTGCTGGCAGCAACCTCTTCATTAGTTACAGATCTCTGTAATGTGGAATTATTCAGATGAGTTTTACTTCTGTAGAGATAGTGCATATTGCCTGTTGATGGATTGTAATGATAGACATTTGAGTGACCTTTTATTGTGGTAGCATTCTGAAATGGGTAGTGTTTTCATTATTGGTTGATATGTTTTGTTTCATTACTTACTGAAAAATGTTCAAAACTACAAATTTAAAACACAAACGACAACAAAGTAAGGAACAATAAACTGTACCACAGTGCAAAACAACAAAGCCAGTCCAATAATGTAGTTCAATATTTATTCTCTAGCGCCTCGGCCACAGTAAGCCTTCAAGGAGTAACACATAACACAATTGCAAAAGTTTATATAGCATCAGCTATTAACTTCAATCAAACAATTAAACAATTACAAACAGAAGTAAAGTGCATTTACAACAGAATTAAAGTGCATTTCCAGCAAAATTAAATAATACTTTTCCAACAGCACTCTGTATTCAAGCCCTTAGGAATTAAAGTTTCATACTTTAGAATAAAAATAGTTTCTTTCTTTAAAAGAGCATTCTTAATCAAATTATCATTTAATTCATTGACAAAAACCTGTTCTAAAACAATTGCTATTAACGTATCACATTTTCCCTCATGATATTCATAAAAATGTTGAGCCAAAGGACTTTCTAATTTTTTTACCCTAATATCTCTCAAATGCTCCAATAATCTTACCTTAAAAATTCTCTTTGTTTGACCAATATAAAACTTATTACACCCACATCTAATAGCATATATTACTTTATCAGTTCTACAACTATACTGGCCATTTGGTCTAAAGTTAATATTATTTATATAGGGAAAAAATTTTTTTACATAAGGGCAACCATTACATTTTCCACATGGTAGCAACCCTCTCATAACAATATGGTAGTGCATTTTCTCATCAGGTTTATAAAATCTAGTGTGCACTACCATATCTTTAACATTCCTACCTCTCCTATAGGAGAACATTAACTTTTTTTCCATTAAATTTTTCAATTCAAAATAACTTTTTAAAAATTCCCAAAAATGTAAAATACATTTTTTAATGCTCTCACTACAAATATTATAAGTGGAAACCATAAATATCTTTTCCACATTTTTACAATTCATAATGTCATACTTATATTTATATTTAAATAATGGTTCTTTATTATACCTTTTATGTAATATTTTATTAATATCCAAATCAATTAAATCAACATCATACTGTCTTTTTTTAAACATATTCCTAGTAGATAATATTTCATTCATAAATATATTATCATCATTGCATAATCGAAAAATTCTCAAAAATTCACCATACGGAATAGCTTCCATAGTGTGTCTAGGATGGCAACTAGTGCCCATCAGAAAATCATTCGGCAAATTAAATTTTCTATGAATACTAGTAATAATATTTTGTCCTACAATACCCTGTAGATTAATATCTAAAAAAGAAACTGTTGTTCCACATTGTATTCCATCAAAACATATATTAAACCTATTGATTTGGATATCCTGTATAAAATCATTAACTGAGGGTCTACCCCCTCTACATATGAATTATTTAGTATTGCATTGATTTAAGCTGGCACGACTCAGATAATTTCCAGTTTTACCAAGCCACTTCTTATTTTTGTATAACCTTCTGTTCTATTAACCATGTTAGATAACTTGGCATTATCAGTTAAAATGCAAAGTTTTCCTTCAAGCCTTCTACAGGGCTACTTATAAAAATCTATAATGGACCAGCCTGGGTACTAATCCATGTGGTTTCCAATTTATCATGGGCATGTCATGAAATATTGTTCCATGTCCCATAATCCTTTTAGTCCAATTGTTTCATAACATTTCCTCTATTCCATGACTCCAAAACCTGCACCAAGTAAGTTTAATGTGTTCAATAGTATTGTATGTGCTACCATCTCCAATGTGCTTCTGAATTACAAGCAGGCTACTACCACTATCTCTTTTTGATCTAATCCTGAAACTACTTAGTGAATGAAGTGCATTACATTTGTTTGGCACTACCTCCATGTATGTGTCATCTCTATGATATATACAGATATATATATATATATATATATATATATATATATATATATATATATCTGTATATACACACACTCTTTTCTAACTTGTCCCCCATAAATTTCTACATATTCTAAAACTGTTTCTCTTCTCAATTTCATAGGTTCTCCTACAAATGAGGTCAGACTGACAGGTCAAAAGTCTGTATTACATGCTTTTCTCCCACTTGTGAAAAGTAATTACATCCATTGTCTTCCACCTCTCAAGAATCTTACCTTACTCCCTGGAGTTATTATAAATTATTTCAGTGACTTTAAAGTTCTCAACCTTTCATTGTTGCCAGCATGATTGCTGACCGACTTTGACAAGGATACATTTTTAGTCAGATCTAAGCAAAATTAGTCTAAAAGATGCACCTTTCTGTTATCTTTTTCTGCCCTACAGCATTTTTATAATGTGTTATCTTGTCTTTGTCTTTTGTTGTTCTTAGCTCATTTAGGTATAATGAAGGTCCTCTGTCTCTTCCTTATTGAAATTGCTGTGTTTTGCTTTACGCTTGTCTTTTTTTCTCTGAATGCCCTTTCTGTTTCTTTCTTTTGTAACTGTTACATTTATCTAAATTTTTCTTCTCTGCGTTATTGATAATGCTTTGTATGCACTCCATGTTTCATCTCACCTTTGAGTCTCTCTCTTATTTCAGAAGCACCGTGTTTCTCTCATTTGTACTATGCATAATCAAAAGCCACAGTCAGAAATTAGATCCTCAGTTTAAACTCCTCAAAAATCTGCCCAATGTTACAGCTTTTTTTCACCTTCTTTTATGTCTGCATACTCTTTGCAGTAGTACAAGTGTTTCTCTGATGGTCATTTCGCTGTATCCCCTTTATTCTCCTTCTCCATCTGAATGCCAGTTACCTGGTGTTTAAATAAGTCAGGTTCCACATAAGGTAAGTCAATTACCTTTAAAAACAACAGAGCACGTACATATCTGCTAGTGCATTACAGAAGCAGCAAAACGTGTTCATATCTAGTGGTGCTCAACTTTTTGGTCTGATTGCATTATTAAAGTCATTTAATTCCACTCGTTTGAGCCACTGTGCTAAAAATGTGTGATATTTTGCTCTCCCTTACACATTCCCCTTAGATAACTTGAAAAATGGGGACTTATACATATCTATATATGTTAATGTTTGTGTTATAAGGATATCCTTAAGAAGATATTCATGGCTGACTCTGTTCTGCAACTGCTCAGAAAAATGTGGTTCCTTCAGGCCTATTAGTTAGAGCTGATTCTCAGTCACTGCTTCACTTTAACTGTATTTCATAGGCAGAAGCACCTTTTCTTAGTTCCACAACTTGAAATTATGAGCCCTGTACATTTGATAATGAGCCAAAAAAGAGATATGGACTTCATTCATGAAGAAAACACTACCAAACAGTCCATGCCCAAGGTACCACTCCCTCGATCATACAGTGAGAACTTTCAAAAAAATTATAACAGTCCATGCCAGAGGTACCACTCCCAAGCAGTGAGGACTTTCAAAAAAATTATCTGCTTTTAAAACTGAAAATATAGAAAGCAGGATGAAGAATAAAATAAATCCAACCAGATCAATAGTCTAGAATGTAACTATTTAGTCAGATCTAGCCCTATCTGTAAAAGAATGGTAGAACTCATCAGGAAGAGAGTAGTTGTCTGATAAATGACTGCACAAAGACAGCTGTCCATTCCACAGCCATGCAGAAACTGTCCTCTTCAGAGAACAAGAATGGAACTGAACTGCATGAGGAAATTCCTAGTTTTCCCTAAGGTGTAGTGACCCCTGAACTGATTATATTAAAACCACAGGTAGAGTGGTGAAGCTCCTTACATGGCAATGTGGTGTTACTATTCCTGTAGAAGAACCAGCATGTAAATGCTATTTTACATGGTTTGTTCCATAGAACTGCATTCAGACTCAGACCCGCACTTATACCCTAGACCCAATATCCTCCTGATATCAAAGTATTGTCCCAGAAATCTTTACCCCCTACAGAAAAATACAACATGTAGTTATAATGGGTAACTGATAGCCTTTTAGGTATGTCTATGAAACATTCATCTGACTTTAAATAGCTATTTGTAGCAATTTCATCAAAACCTTTTACAAGAAAGCCAGTGAGTCTAAACTGAGAAGTAGCCTTATGGCACTGTTTAGTGATTGCACAAGCTACAATGCCGTTAGAAATGGCAGACAGCACAAGAAGGGCTCCAACAGAAAGATTAGCAAGCAAAGGGAGAGTAGTATTGCTGGAAGCGAACTCATCCTCAAGCCTTGGTCAGCACCTTCACTAGGGGGACCCTATTTTTTTTTTTTTACAAAATATCACCAAGATGACACTGATATATAGACTGTATTTTATATAGCATGTATCGTGGAGATAAGTAGGTTAAAAATAAAGAAGACAGCTAGGTGCATAAGTCCCAGGATAAATAAGAGCCCAATCCTGGTAGGCACACTGGTGTCAAGACTGGAAAAAATGCCAGTGTTGAATTCTCAAGACATGGAAACATTCCTACAATGGGGTTAGGTCAGGCTCACGGGCAGGATGCCCCCCCCCATTGTAAAAGGAAGTAGTAGTCCACAAAAATCACAAAAACTAATAGGCCAAAAAAGAGCCATAAAGACGATAGAGTCGACTATCAAGGATAAGAAATAAATGATGTATTATTGTTACTATTATGCAAGAAACCCAGAATTTCCAGACAAAGATATACAAGAAGATTAGGAGAGAAATTAAAGAAAAGAAAATTTCACAAACTGTCAAAAATGTTCAAATGAAAATTTGCATTCATTAATACAACAGATTCAAGAAAAACATTATATAGATCAAGAAACCTTGGGCCGTTTTGAAAAAGTAGTGATTGAGGAAGTGTAAAATATAAGGAACCAAATCTAAAGATTTTTGAAAGATACAGAAAATTATGGACATGGGAAAAAAGAGATCTGATATGGTGCAACATTTATGCAAAGGAGAAAGCCAAATTAATCAATACAAAAAAAAAGCTGCCCCAAAGATATTCGAAGAGAAATACAGGCAAAGACACCCAGATATGGAAAATTTCACAACACAAAAAATAAGATCACAAAGGGATAATGTAGAATAGAAGATTAGTAAAGCAGAAGTTAGGAAAAAAATAGAAGCTAAAGTTATAGAATACCTGCAAAGTAAATGGCGTAGAATGTCTAACACAGGTTATATCACAGCATGATGGAACAATGAGTCCCCCAAGTTAGGAGAAACAGGAGGAGTGAGAGACATCTTCTTCTGGCTTTTCCTGCTTAGGGGTCACCACAGTGGATCACCTGTCCGCTCATGAGTGGCAGTTGAGTTTTACGGTGTCGAGTTGCCAGCCCAGTGCCCAACCTTCCACAGAAGGCACACACACTCACACCTAGGGCCAATTTAGAGTGTCCAATCCACCTACAGCATGTCGTTGGGATGAAACCCATGTGACCACAGGGAGGACATGCAGACTCCGCACAGAAGGCACCCTAGCCGAGAATCGAACTGGAGAACCTTTTGCTGTGAGGCGGCAATGCTAACCGCTGCACCACAGCAGCCGCCCGAGGAGTGGGAGACATCTGATGAAAAAATATGAGCATAGGAAAGAAAAGGAAATTTAATTTGGTGCAATATTGATGCAAAGGAGAAAGCAAAACTAACCAATACAAAAAAGTAAAGCACCAAAGATATTTGAAGAGAAATACAGGTAAAGGCATCCAGATATGGAAAATTTTGCTATGAAAAGAATAAATAAAACAAAGAGGAAAAGTAGAAAGGAGGATTAGTAATGGGGAAGTTAAAGAAATAGAAACTGAGATTATGGATTACTTGCAAAGTGAAGGATTTAGTGTAGAAAATCTAACTCTGATAACACCACAGCAGGATAGAATAATGAATCCTCAAATTAAGGAGAAACCAGTGGAGCAGGAAACATCTGATCAGTCGCCATATGAAGATACTTTGGAGTCTTGCATAGGAAAACAGTAGAAAAGTTCAGCTGGAGTTGCACAGCAAGGGAAGGAACAAGAAATTGTGGCAACTCTGATGGAGTCAGTGTTGTGGAGTGATAGGCCAGTAAGTTCACATATGAAAGAGCAACAGATGACACAGGGTGAAGGTGAAGAGAATATGGCACAGGAAGATGCTGTAGAACGTTCTGTGGAATGTCCAGAGGAAATGGAGAACAAAGAATGTGCTTTCAGTTTAGAAAATAATGATCTAAAGGAAGAGTTGATTGATTTAATAGAGATGGATAGACATATTAAACTCAATGAAAGAAATAAACTCAATAAGACCCAAAATGTTAGATGTTTGATAAAACAAATGAACACAGTAATCAGGACTCTTCATAGATATTTATGCTATATAATAGAAGTAAATAAGATATATTACAGGGCTACATTAATAACAGATCAACAGAAATACTCAGAAAGATAGACTTGATAAAAGCAACTCGCAGGATTAGAACAGACCAGGATATGTCATACACTATTGCAAATAATAAACGCAAAATATCAGAACAGGCAGAAAAACATAGAAGATATGCAGATAATATCATGGAAAAGTACAAAATAAGCAATTTATTGATTATCCACAACAGTTTTATACAGAATTGGGAAACAAAGCAAAAGAAATTGAAACACCACCGAAAAGGAAGAAATGGAAACATTTTGGAGAAATATCTATGAAGATCCTGTGGAACATAGCAAAGAAGTAAAAGGAAGAAACCAGGCCCAGATGCAGTACCTAAAAGTATTAACATCTTTACATAGGTTCATAGGTTCATAGGTTCATACTAGGCTATCTGCCCGAGGGCATTTACAAGCCTAGCCCATCGTTTTGTGGCTTACGCCACCCCTTTAGTATGGGGAACTATACCCATTATTTTGCTGTGCCTCTGTCGAGCAGTGACACTGAGGTAATCCCTGGGGTATATCTGCGATCTCCCATCCATTGGTCAAGATTTCTCTTGAACAAGGCCAGCGAGGTGCTCTGCCTCACATGTACCGGGATTCTGTTCCACAGCATAGGGAGTCTTTGGGTGATGAATCTATCCCTCCAGCACGTCCTATTAATAGCCGTGTCGAGGTTTAAGTCTCCGCCCTTGTGGCTCTGATGGATCTAGATTTTTGAGGTGAAGCATATTCATCAAATCTGGGTTTGACATGGCCTTGTATGTTAGGCAAAGGTCACCTCTGAGCGAAGCGGTGGCGACTGAATAGAGCTGGAGTTCTTTCAGTCGGGCAGCATAGGATAGATTTTGAGACCCTTTATCCTTTTGGTGAGGAACTTTGTGGCCTCTCCAGCTGCTGCAAGTGTCGGGTCAGATACATTCCAAATGGGGCATTGTACTCAATCATTGGTCTGATGAGTGATGAGTAAAGGGAGACTATAACCTCCCTTGATCTAGATGAGAATCCCTTCATGATAAGGTGGGCAATGTAGAAGGTCTTCCTAACTACTTTAGCTACATGGGTGTCGAATGACAGACTACTATCAACCTGGGTCCCCAGGTCCCTGATAACTTCTTCTGTGCTCAGTGGATTGCCTCCTATTTGGTAGCTAGGGGTAACCTTGTTTTTCCCGAAGGGTATGACTATGCATTTTTTGGCATTTAACTTTAGGCCGTGGCTCTGGCACCAGTTATCCGTTTCTGTGAGACCCTTCTGAAGGATATCTGTGTCAGATGTGTTTTCTACTATGGCGCCCAGTTTGCAGTCATCTGCAAACTTTGTCAGCCATAACCCTCCTGTGTTTGCTTGTACTTCAGAAAAGTAGATGCCAAACAAGAGTGGGCCCAGGACTGAGCCCTGTGGGACACCACTTGTGACAGGCTTTGAGTCTGACATGGCGCCAGCAACTCTGACCCTGTGGCCATGAGTAAGAACTATTTATATGCATACACCCAACAGATGCCAACCTGGTTAACAACATGAAAAACAATACTCCTTCTTAAGAGGGAACCTGCATGCTGTCCTAAAAACTATAGGCCAATAATGTGCCTTCCGATGATATATAAACTATACACTGGAATTGATGCCTACAGAGTTTATAGTCATTTAGAATAAAAACAGAAACAATCAACATGAGAGGAAACTAGCACCAAAAAACACACGTGTAATAACCAGAAAATCCTCCAAAAGGGCAAGATAAAGCACCAGACGCAAAGGGGCAAAAATACACAAATTTTATTAATGCTAGTGCTGAAATAAATATTAAGTCATCCTTGTCCTATCTAAAAAATCAATTTAAATTTTTATTTTATTTAACATTTATTTATTTAATATTTGAAATATCTAATCAATTTATTTAAAATACATTACAAACATAAATAAGGCATTTATTCAATAATTTTTACATACATTTTTATTGATGTATTTATTGAATAAGTGCCTTATTTATGTTTATAATGTATTTTAAATAAATTGATTAGATATTTAAAATATTTTAAATGGGTTTTTAGATAGGATGAGGTTGACTTCATATTTATTTTGGCACTAGCATTGTTTAACTATACTGTATGATACAGAGTACAGTGACAGGGATTTCAGTCTTTCCATGTATACCATGTTTTGGAAGCCCTGGATTCTCTTGGTTAGAAGTCTCTGTGGTTTCTCCATTTGCTGCAGGTGTCTTGTGAGGTGCATACAGAAGAGAGCATTGTATTCAATTAGTGGTCTGATAAGGGTTAAGCACAGTGGAGCTATAACCTCCCTGGTCTTGGATGCAATGCCCTTATTTATGAGATGTGCAATGTAAAATGCTTTTCTTACCACTATGGACACGTGGTGATCAAAGTTTGATTGCTATCCATCTGTGTTCCCAAGTCTCACACCACTGAGTTTGAGCTTAAAGGGGTGCTATCTGTACCATAATTTGCAGTGGATACGTCTTTGTCAAAGGGGATAATGAGGCATTTTTTTTGCATTAAGTTTTAGTCCATGAGTTTGGCACCAATCACTTATCTGTGTCAGCCCTTGCTGTTATATGTTAACATCATTGGGAGACTCTTTTATTGTACTCACTTTACAGTAATCTGCAAACTTGGTAAGCCACAAGCCATCTACCTTCACCTGGACTTCAGAGAAATAGATTCTAAACAGTAGAGGACCCAACACAGATCCTTGTGTTACTCCACTCATAACTGGTCTACTGGTGGAAGTGGACTCCCCAACTTTGACAGTGTGCATTCTGTCAGTGAGCCTGTTAGCTACCCATCTAATAATGTATGGGTTAATCCCCAGCTGGAAGAGTTTCTCTGTGATACCTGAATGGGGGATTGTGTCAAAAGCCTTGGCTAAATCAAGATGTTTTGATCTCATCCAGGGCTTTTGTGACATTGTCAAAGAACTTCACTAGGTTTAATAAGCAAGATCTACCCTTGAACAAAAACTGTGTCAGATCAAGAGTCTGAAGATCACATATGTCCTTTTGGACAATGATTCTTTCTACAGCCTTGCAGATAAGGCTGAGTTGATGGACCCCCCTTGTGCAAGAGGATTACTGTTGTTGTTTTCCACTGTGCTGAATGGGGGATTGTGTCAAAAGCCTTGGCTAAATCAAGATGTTTTGATCTCATCCAGGGCTTTTGTGACATTGTCAAAGAACTCCAGTAGGTTTAATAAGCAAGATCTACCCTTGAACAAAAACTGTGTCAGGTCAAGAGTCTGAAGGTCACATATGTCCTTTTGGACAATGATTCTTTCTACAGCCTTGCAGATAAGGCTGGTTAGGCTTATGGGTAGATAGTTCCCATGGTCAGTTGATGGACCCCCCTTGTGCAAGGGGATTACTGTTGTTGTTTTTCACTGTGCAGGGACAAAGACACTTCTCAGGCTGTGATTCGAGAGAGTGCTGTGTGGCAGTGGTAGCTCTTGTTTTAGATTTTTAGTAAGCAGCCCGAGATTTTATCTGGTTCCATGTAGGCTGTGTTTTTGGCCTCAGAGAGTGTATGATCTGTTCTTTGGAGATAGTCGGTAGAGTACTGGTGTCATGAATGCTTTGTGGTATGTCTGCTGGGGAGAGCGGGTGAAGTTATTGCCAAATCTGTCAGCTGTCAGGTTGGTAATTTCCTCACTTTCAATGTGAGTGGTACCATCCACTAAAAGTTCCACACACAGCAGGGCATTCCCTTTTAGGTTTTGGATGCAGCTAAAGACTGCCTTATGACTGTCTTTTTCTAGGGATGCTATTTTAGATCATAGCTAGCCTTAGAGAACTTAACAAGATATCTTATTTGCTTGTTCAAGCTGAGGAGGGTATTTTTCCTATGATGAGTAATTTCCCTCCTGTTCTTAGATATCACTTTATTTCTTTCGTTGTATAACTTATAGATACTTACAGACCACCAGGGTGGCTTGTTTTTTCAGGAATACCTGGTTTTGCTCCTGTTAGGTACAACTGAGTCAATGCATTTGTTTAAGTGGCTATATAAGACATTTATGCATTTGTCTGCATAGGAGTCATTGTCGGCTGTGTTGGCAGAGGCTTTGAAACTCTTTATACCATTACTTAGTAGGCAATAGTTTGCTTTGGAGAAATTTTTCAGTTTTTTTACTCCTGTGAGGATGTCAGGTATGAACCTTACTTCAATGGAGACAGATTTATGGTCTGACCTTACCATGAAGGGCAACATACAGGGGGTAGTGCAGTGACCCCCCCCCATGTTGATGAGCACTAGGTCCAGGACATTTGAGCCTTGTGTGGGGGTGCAGACTAACTGTACCAGGGCATTTAAATTAACAAAGTCCAGGAACTTTGTAGCAATTATGTTTGCGCTCATGTAAGTCACCCAGTCAATGGATAGATAGTCGAAATCTCCCATGACCAAAATCTTTGGCCGTATACTGAGTGACTCTAGCACGTCAAGGTAGGTGGCGTGCTTCTCCTGCTTCATGGTGGGGGAACTATAGCTACCAATGATGTGGAAGGGTATTTTACCTATAGTTAATTGGACCTGGAGTAGCTCAAGAGAGTCGTCCTGTCTCGAGGTGTATTTGGATTTAATGAAGATGGATACACCTCCACCTTTGTTTTTTTCATGCTGAGTGTTCTATTACCAACATCTTTTTTTGCAGGTGTCATAAAGACTTGAATCATCTTGCATTGGCTCATAGTACAAGCTCAATGTAGGTTACAGACAGAATAAGTAGCAACATCACAGAGCATGCATCATGGATGCTTTTTGCTAACTGTGCATAAGAGCAAGGGTGTTTGTACTAGTTTAATGTCTCTGCATGTGGAATGATTTCAGTTAGAATGGTGATATAACAAGAGAAAGATCTCTCTCTGCTTCTGTCTGACATTGATGAGAAGTACACTCTCACCATCTTCTCCCAGGATATTAAGAGACTTAGTGATCTACCAGCATTAATAAGTAGTGAGTAGTGGCCATGGACTAGAGCTAGGCTCTTTAGAGTACAGGTACTAAAGGTGCATAAGTGGATGAAACTATTCTAAGTCCAAGGTTACGCCACCTCAAGGGTATTTCTCCATTCTGATGTGCCATCTTCTCAGGGTTACTGCATATGAGAAATAGGAGTGTAAGTACAGCCCCCATTGTTGTGGGGTACAGGCTGCTTCAAAAATGCTTAAATGGTGCAACAACTTAGCTTCAGAATTTGTTATTTTGTGTTTGTTTATTTGTTTTGTTTGTTTTATTTAAACCTCAGTCTATTTTTTTTTTCGAGTATTGGGACTCACCAATATTGCATCTTGCACTTGTGAAGATAGGATGCCATTTTAATTTGGCATTCCACCACTTTTCTGCCAGTGTTGAGCACTGTGTCTGACTTTTATTGCAGCTGTAATAGCATTAGCTAAAATGCTTAGCGTTGTACTCTGCATATCCAACAGATATGGTCTGAACAATTAAACATGAGTTTTTACATTTTTGTGAGAAAGGAGGCAGTAAGGCTTGAAACTGGACACTGCAATACACCACTTCACGGATTCTATTTTGTTACATGACTTAGAAAGGTTGTCTTTGTCTGGGCAGTTAGTGGAGAGGTTTAATGTTCTGTGCTGTTAAATGAATTGTTTCTTGTCAGGCATTCAAGGTTTGACTCCTATCACCTCCATTTGACTACTGTGTGACTTTGAGCAAACCACTTAACCTACCAATGTTCTTGGGTTGCCCCTGAAAAAGAGTACCTGTGCTCAGTGAACTATGCTAAGTCCATGATTCCATTTCTCAGAATATTCCCTCTTCTGTGTGGTATGGCGATCTTGGAGTTGGTATATACAAGTTAGGGGGGTGTATGGGGCTGACAGTATAGTATAGGAGGGTCCAAGTTCAAGGCAGGATTTTTTTGCTCACGTTATTATATTTTGATTTAGGTTACATATGATAAGTTGCTTGTATGACTTTGGATTCTATATACATCACCTGATACACTCACACTACTAGCAGACTAAGGGTATGGGTTTCTGCAGATGTTAAAGACATTGCTATATTATAATGTCTGGTAGAACTTTTGCATAAGAGGCAAAAGTTGCTCATTTATTTTGCTAGTTGCCATTTATTTTATATTTTGTTTTAAATATAAGGTGCTTAGATAAGAAATATATTCTGGTTTACACACTTGTCTATTGCATTTAAGGAACCATGACTAAGTGATGGAAAGATAAGCAGTGCATTGTTTCACTTTACAATATGGAGTTTGCCAGTACTGCCCACATGTATTTTGTGGCATCTACTTGATATGATCAAGGTTGGACTTGCCAGTGCCCACTGTATCATCTGCATTATTCTGTTACGCTGTCTGACAATTTTCATATACAGAAGATAAAATCTTTTTTAATAGTGATTTCAGAAGGGTGTTTGACCAAAACTGTAAATAGATGGCAAAAATCCTTTTTCAAAAAGTGTTTACACAAGTGTTTACCTGGTATTTGTACAGAGGCTTAAGGTTCCGTGGTTTTAACAAGCTGCTTCCTATAGTCAAGAGTGCACAGTTTAATCCTTTTAACTACCATTGGTCGGAATACATTCATTTGATCAAGCGCGCATTGCTCGATCATGCATAACACTGACTTTAAACCTCGAATTTTGGAATGCCAAACGGTCGGAATGTCGTAAATAGCACCAAATTTGACATTTCCAACCGCACAACCACCTAAACGAGCACTACCATGGGTCAAAAAGGGGGCGATATTTTGTGATTCGCAACTCTTGCAATCACTTTTTAGGAATTTTGCCGCACTGCTTTTGACATGTTATACATCGGTAATATATCCATCAGCTAAATGAATGTATGCCCATTTGTCTACTGTGTGACTCTGAGTAAGTCACTTGATCAAACAATGCTCCCAGATTGCCTCTAAAAAGGAACATCTGTCTATACTTAGCTTACACAGTTAAAAATTGTATAAAATAAAGTTGGGGTCCTTTGTCCCCCACATCCCTGATCACAATGATACAATCTCAGAGACTGCACCAACATGAAGAGAAAGTGTAATGGATTTTTTTCCTTTCCTCTGAGTTGGAGTGACCTCAGATAAGTATTGTAGAGAGTAGAGTTGTGGAGGCTGATCTCCCACATCAAAGTTGCATAGGGTACAGCCCCCCCCCCATCAAAAATACAACCATACAAGATCCCCAAACCACCTCAATTGACTCTACTGAGTATGAAGGAGCAAGTTTAAATTAATATAGCCTGATGGTCTACTTGGAGGTGGTAAGATTGTCTGGGATAGATGATGGGTTGTACAAAAGTGCAATCAGTCAAGGAAGACCCACTTTGTGCAGTTGGAAAAGGTATACTATTGTGTACCCCAAAATGTGTTATGAGGGTTACAGCAGTATATGGTCCCAGGGGCACTGCTAAATGCCATTCTTTCCCTGTATTTGAGAAGTGAAACTTGTTTCAACATTCTCAGAGTTAAATCAAACACATTAAGGGTGTAGAACTCTGGTATGTCTTGTCTTTCCTGCTGTTTGTGATTTTCACAGACAATGATATCAATGTACACCCAAGGTTTAGATACCATGCATTATGGTGAAGAGAAGGTTGCATCTTTGTTGTTTTAGATAATGTTATCCTCTTATCCTGAAGTAAATATGGCCTCTAATTAGCACTGGACTGATCTATTAGAAGGATAATTTGGACAATGAACCTGGAGAGGGATATCATTGCTTCTAAGAAACCATTTAACTTCCAGACTCATAATACAGGGCGATCAGCTAAAACTCCTACACATTCTACTTATGAGAAGGATTTGGTGCTGAGGTTTGCTTATCATACTGTCTCATGATAAACAAAACCAAGTTCCTCACCACAACCAACTACCATACCCCCACCAAGACACCTGCAGTCCATGAGGCATATATAAACAAACTGACATCTTTCACTAAGGAACCTAACTATATCCTTTTGGGTGACAGCAACTATCCCTCCATTGACTAGGGAACCTATACTGACACAAATAAATATGTACAGAAATTTCTGGACTACTTTAATTCCAGTTACCTGGAGCAACTAGTCCAAATTCTAGTGAGTAGCTCCAAAATTATTGGACCTGGTCCTCATAATATAGCAACCTTAAGAGTAATGCCAGCAATGATCTGAGTTAAAAAAATATATGGACCTGGTCTTCACCAGTAAAGCCCTTCTATGCTCAGCACCCATAGTTACCAAATCACTGGCCAGAGCTGACCACAATGCTGTATTACTTACTTTAAGTGTAAGATCTGAGTTACCTCAAAACACATCCATCCTCAAAACTACCCTAAAGCAAATCTACTCCAACTAACTGATGACCTAATTAAATTGAAACCTCTGCTCACCTCGATGACCCCACTACTGACAAATCCTATGCCCATCTCCGAGCTTGCATTGAGTTCTTAGGCATAAATATGGCATAAATATAATGCCAGATTCAAAAACATAGCCATTTGGTGGAGCCCCAATATTAATAAACTGTACAATAAGAGGAAGAAACTCATACCCTGTAAAAGCAAACTTGATTCCCTATCAGTTAGGAAAGAACTCAAGTACAAATTGAGAATTGCCACCCATAAGGATAACTACAAAACCCTTTTCAGACATGTTAGCAACCTTCAAAGTAATACCCAGAGATGCTCTGAGTTAATATTAAATAACACTGCACACTCTGCACCAAGGGCATTGCCAACATATTTGTGGAGAAATTCAGCTTAAACTTTACTCACTTATTTTTCCCTAATTATCCACTGGACATTAGCATGCCTTTGCACCCTTGGCAACTACCAAGCAAGTCCTACGTGCTCTCTCCAAAGCTAAGAACACTACTTCCTTGGGCCCTGATAATGTATCATTCTGTCCACATCTTACCACCAAACATTGTCTGGCAGACTCAGGTTATCTGTTCAATCTCAGCGTCTCCACTAGATTTGTTGCAGAAGTACTAACTACTGCTTTAATCATCCTACTCCACACAGTGGGACTCATTATTGCTCGGGCAACTAATGACCCAAAAGTCTCACCAGCCTTGTCTGTAAACCAATGCAGACCATCATTACAAACTTCTTAACAAACAGGAAGTCTCCAAACCATGGAACCACACCAGCTTGGGTTTGATAAAGGAAGACTCTGCCTTATAAACTTGGTGGACTTTTTTGAACAGGTTACTGAGGCATTAGGCTCAGACAAATCAGTTCACACGACATGCCTGGACTTGGCCAAGGTCTCTGATACCATTCCACATTCTAGCATCATTAATAAGCTAATCTAATTAAAAGTAAATCCATATGTTACCTACTGGATAGCAAACTGGCTCACTGACAGAACTAAGTCTATAGTGTTGCAGGCATGCTCTCATCTAAAAGTTACCACTGGTGTCCTCCAGGGTTCAGTCCTAGGACCACTCTACTTTGGCATCTGTTCTTTGATCTTAAGGCTGACACCAAAGGGCTGTGGCTGATGAGGTATGCTAATGATTGCAAACTCAGGGCTGTTATAAATACCCCTACAGACTTCCAAATTCTTCAATAGAGATAACATGCGCTAACAAATGGTGCATAGACCACAGCCTCAAATTAAATACCAAAAAATGGAGCATTGTGTCCTTTGGGAAATCTGAGCACCCTTTCTGCTATCATATAGGTGGCACCCAGCTAAACATTCACTTGGTCATTAGGGACGTGGGCACTTTAATAGACAATGAACTGTCCTTTGACCACTATTTGACCACTGTTGTTCGGAAGTCTTTTTATATAGCCAGCCAAAACACCAATGGTATATTTTCTAGACCCAAGGAAGATATCACCCCCCCTTTACTCCTTCTTTACCAGGCCAATAATTGAGTATATCACCCTCACTGGTATGCAATTATCTAGGCACATGACCCAGTTCAAGAAGATGCAGTATTTCCTTAATAACAAAACCAAAGGCTTCTCCAGCTACCCTCACCATGTTAAGGCACTTTCACTGTTTTCTGTTACCTATAAACTCTTGATAAGGGACCTCTGCCTGGCTTGTATAAACTAGGAAAGATCCGTCCCTGTGCAACCTCTTACAAATCTGCAAGACTAATTAATACCATAAACACCCAGTCAAGAGATCAAACTTCCTCTGTAACATAAATATGACCTGCTTGCATGATAGATATCTATGACAGAAATACTTCTTTAATGGAATAGACTTATTTTTGAGATAAAACATAGTATGGACCCTTTTCGAGCATATCCTGGTCAAATGGATGGGCAATCATGGCCCCTGAATCCTTTAAGAAAAAGGCTAAAACTAGCTACAAATACTTAATTTCATAAGGTATAGTAATATTCATTGTCTTGGTAATTTCAGTGTGGGATTGTGTGGCTAGGCTGCAAATGGTCCACTAGATCAACAGCTGAGTATTAACCTATGAACCTATGAACCTGAGAAACTAGGATGAAAATCTGCACCTCTGAGTCAGAAGTCATGGTTCTTTGCAATAAAATGTTGGATTGCTGTCTGCAGGAAAGAAGAAATAGATAATTCAGATGGAAAAGTAAAATTATCATTGTGTCTTGCTCACAAGTATAGACAGAAGGGATCTGGTGTACAACCAACAGATAGGTGCAGTGATAGCAGTACTGCAGGATTTGTAGTGGACTGTAACAGTGAAGACAGAAAGGAGTTTTAGAAAAAAATATCAATTTGCAAGTAATGTCTATGTCCTGATCCTAACCTATGGTCATGAGCTTTAAGTAGTGACTAAAAAGATGATGTCACAGATACAAATGGCAGAAGTGAAACTTCTTCATGTGATAGCTGGGCTCGCTGTCCATGAAAGATTGCGGAGGTCAGCAATCCAAGAGGATCTTGGAATATAGCCTGTGCTCCTTCATGCAGAGTAGAGTCAGTCAAGGTGATTTGGGTATCCTGTAAGGATGACCCCTGGACATCTTCCATGCAGGTGTACTAGGCATGGGTCACTTAGAGGAGATGCAGACCCTGGACACTAGAGAAATTCTGCGTCTCACACTGTGTTTTGGAATGCTTTAGGATTCACAGAATGAGTATGAGACTGTTACTAGTGCTGCAGAAGTTAGTTCTACTCTGCTCAGCTTGCCCCAGCAAAACCCTTACCAGGCAAATGGATAACCTCAGAAACTATGAGAAGTGGCATTGTTTAAATAGTGTCATCAATTAACCTAATGGATGTGGTTAAAAAATACTTTTTATTTTTGGGTTTATATTAGGGAAACCCTTCTATATTAACATAAAACTATATATTTATACGTGCATGCATGTTTGTGCATATGTATACATACCTACATCCTCAACCCCTTTTCTCATTTTGCACAAGGGGTTGGGGTGTCACTTCAACAGTGACAGTCATCTCAAGCCAATGTTTACACCACCAGGTGGCTAGCTCTGCCACAGTAGTTCATCCATACCATTCACTCACACACACATGGCCAATTTAGAGTATCCAATCCACCTACTGCATGTCTTTGGAATGTGGGAGGAAACCAGAGCACCTGGAGGAAACCCATGTGACCACAGGAAGGACATGCAGACTCCACACAGAAGGCACCCCAGCCAGAATCAAACCAGAGAACCTCTTACTGTGAGGCGACAACGCTAACCACTACACCACCACAGCCTACATACAAATATTTTAAGCAAAGGGTGTTAATGCTCTTCCAGCCTGTGAGTATACCAAAGCAGTTGTTCTGATGTATCCAGGCTGTTCTTAAACATATCTAAACTAGTGCTTGCTTTAATGCAATTTGGTAGTATAGTCCATGCATCAGCTGCACTGTCAGAGAACCAGTTAGTACATTTACTTAGTTTGTCTGATGATTCTCTAGTAATTTTCATAACCCCAAACATTCTCAGAGGTAGTTGTCTCTAAATGCACTATGTACCTGAATAAGGTCTCCTCTTAAATAGCTGTAAAAGACACTGTACAAATTCAGATCTTTTACTCTTTCATAACAACTTAAATTTTCAAATCCATGGATGCCCTCGGTATATTTCCACTGTACTCTTTCCAGTTTACTCATGCAAGTTTTCTTATAAGGTTTCCATACTGTTATTCCATACTCAAGTTTGGGTCTAATGTAACTAACAAGCAATGACTTCATTCCTGATTTCCTATTCTTTATAAATCTTTTTATACAAGACATAGTTATATAACTTTCATTAACTAATTGGTTGATTTGATTACAAAAACTCAAAGCTGGATCTGCCCATATACCCTAGTCCTTAAATTAATCTACAGTTTCAGTCACTGTGTGCTGTATAAAATATTCACCTTTCAATTTATGTCTCCCAAATCTTATATGCTTAGTTTTTTATGTATTTATCTGCATATTATTCTCCTGTGCCCAAATGATCAATTTAATCAAGTTCTTTTGCAGAAATGCCCTGTCTGTAACACATGTAATCAGTTTACCTAGTTTCAAGTCATCTGCATACAGACTGTAGAACACCAGACATAAAAAAGATAGATCTGAAAGATACTATCTAAACAAGAATGGCCTAGGACATAGCCCTGTGGGACACCCTGACTGTAACCAAGAGTTTCACCTGTCCAGTTGTTGTATGTATTTTTCTGTATGAGTGTGTATGTGTACATCCATGTGTGTGTGAGACACACACATACACACCCACACATATGTATACTTACACACAGTTTTCAATATCAATTGAAGTATGCAGTTGTTATAACTTTGATGAAGAGTGGAATGTTTAGGTGGAAAACTTTCTTTGTAGCAAATGGCTTTGCCATTTGCTAAAAAGATGACTGCTGTTTATTATGTAGAAACAGTAGTTTTTTTTACTGGCATTCCCCTTACTGGTGTATTCGCCCTGATAGTGGAATAAATAAAACTTATTTTAACCACTGCAGTAACATATATTTACTTTTTTTATATTGCTTTTGTTTATCAGGAAAGACTGGCTGAGTATGGCAACCCCTTTCTAACAGAGTCCCAGGGAAAAAAACACCATGTGTACAACAAATAAAAGTAACAGATATGCCAATTAATAAAAGAAGTCTAAAATACTTACAATGATATTAACATACCTTGAGCAAGATATTGACCATTTACAATATGTATACTTGTCCGTGAATTTACTTCAAAATCTTTATGGCAGAAAAAATGTAAATGTCTCGATCACAGAACTTACACAATGTATACTTATAATACAATAGTGGCAATTGCATTCTACATGACATATGTACTTAAGGACAGCAGAATAGACTATACCATGTAGTTTTATTAAGATATATATATATATATATATATATATATATATATGTGTGTGTGTGTATGTACATACACAAACACACACACACACACACACACACACACACACACACACACACGTTTCCCTACAGTTGTGGCTCCCTACAGGTGCTTGAGTCCCATCTGGTCATAAAATACTGTTTTGAAGGCAGGGACTGGAGATCCTAACAGCTCAGCTAGGGTGCTGTTCATCCTTGAACTCAAATATGAGTTTGAGCAAGCAGCTTTGGGGAAGAGGAAGGAGTGGGAAGGGGTTTTAGGATTAGGGATCAAGAAGGGTATTCAACATTAGGTAGTGGAGGGGGGATTTTAAGGTTAGGTAGTAGGAAAGGAATTTTAGGGTTAGCGAGCAACTGGGGAATTTAGGTTTAGGTAGGCAGTGGAGTTTTAGGGCTAGGGATAGATTGGGGAATTTAGGATTAAGGAGGGGGTGGAGTTTTGGTTTAGGGAGTGATCAAGGACTTTAGAGTTAAGGAGGGGGCATGGATGTTTCGGATATGTTTCTGTCTACATAAACACAGATTAGATACAGAAAACCACTTCTGCTCTAGATAACTAGTTTCCAGAGGAAAACACCTGCCCCAATCAGATTATGAACTATAACCTGCATATCACACATATTCATAGGGAGAATTTAAATTAGCTCACAACTGATAATTCTGAACAAAATTAGCTTAAGAACATAGTCAGACAGTAAAAGCACACCTCAGTGGAACACTTAAAACTGTTTTGTTATTAAAATAATGTACTTAAAAGTAAAAACAAGCCCTTGTACCAAAGGAATGTTTTATCAAGAAGTATGCAGCTAATTTCAGGGATTCAATTAAATAGAATCAAATGTATCATGCGATGTAAGGACTTAAAATCATAAGAAACTATATCAAATAACAAAAACAACACTATAAGTAAATGGGGAATTGGCACATGTATATGTTATGCAGTTTACAAAAACAGTAGACAGTCAGTGAGTCAGTTTCTTTTCAAAGCAAATTTAATGCTAATTAAGTCATTCTACCCAGGTGATCGACTCGCTCTGTGTAATATCAGCCAGTGATATTCTTTGTATTTTTAAGGTCAACCATATTCCAAAATCTTTTATTTATAGCAAGAATCTCACTGGCTTGAAAACCAAAAATGTGTCTATCACCAAAAATATTGCTGTCAGAAATCCCTACAATATGTTTGTAGAATGTTATTACTTGTGACTTTACATTCAAATTCAGTCAAATATTCTGTGATGTAGTTGTTTATCTTCTATTTGATTTACCAGCATAAAAGGCCTTACAAAGTGAACAGATAGCTAGCTAGGATTATTTTTTTGTAGTCAAAGTAAAAAGTTATTTTTTAATAGTTGGGTAGATACGTTTGTCTATATTATGACTATATGATGCATATGCTTACAACATGAGCATCTCTAACATGGGAAAATATTCACAGATCCATGAGGATGCTGACATATTCTAGTCCAGGGTTTTGTACACACTATCATTACCTCACAACATAAAGTGTGGCATGCTGTGTGTATGCTTTCACTTTATATGCTATTTTTAAATGTTTGGAAAAGGAGGGAAGCAGGTAAGGGCATGAAAAATGTCAATTGTCAATGGCTTTCTGGTGAAAATCAGACTGCAGCTATTGAAGTGATGGGGGTAGTGATGCAGTATTCTACATGGTGTAACCTCCATGGCACCTTCATCTCCCCAAGCATCACTTTTTCTTTTCAAAAATGTATGATTTCAGCCAGAGCTATTCTAACAACTCAGCAATTGTTATGTCAGCTAGATACCCCAAGGCCTTCAAATGATTAAATCCAAAACAGACAAGTCAGAGGTTAAGGAAACTCTGATCATTTCCTTTGTTTATAATAACTAGGCATTATGACTTCTTAGAGCTTTAAACAGGCTTGATATTACCTTGTATCCCATGTGACAAAACACTGGAGCTAAATTTTAACAGAAATTGTGGGAACAGCACAGATAATTGTACTGACCTTTGTTTAACACTCAGAGTAGAGTAGGTTCTTAGTATGGACTTCTGGGTGGGTATAAATGCCTGTCATACTCTGAACAGTGTTCTGACCTGTTTATTTCTTCACACTTGGGCTACAAAGTATGTGCTTTAATTGACTTTTCTTTTAGCATGACTGATTAGGTACACATCTGTGCAGATGTGTTTACAATACACTCTTTGGTGGATATAACATAGCTGTGAGATCCCACCCAGGGCAAGCTAGGTCAGTAAGCAGAAGCAAAAACAACAACCTAAATAAAAGCTTCCCCTTCACCTCTGTCTTTTTACCTTAATATTTCTTGATGGATATTTCTTAGGGTGGTGATTGGCTCCCTAGAAAGTTAGGTCCAACACAATTTACATAGTGTAATTGACATTGAATATATGGAAAAGGTGACTGCACAAGTGGAAAATTCTTTCACAGTCCATAGTCTGTGTTGTAAAGCAATCCGTCATTTAAAAGATAGTGTTTTAATAGCTATTTAACCACAATATGTTTATATGGTGATGGTTCTTCCTTATTTGTCATCAGTTTGAGGAGGGGAAAGGGGAGAGGACATTGGCTGAACTGCTGCTGTTGCAGGGGATAAGCTAGCATGTCCCCTTTGAAAACGTGTCCACCAGAAAAGAGAGGTAAGTACACCTGTAATACAGGTGTGGGGCCTGACCAAGACCACCCCTCACAGCAGCATTGTGATGCATTCCCAGGATGACATGATCTCCTCTTCACCCCTGACCCTAATTGAAGTTAGTCTTGGGGTAGCCAGGAGGGGTAGATAGTCATCACAAATGGGAAAGGCACCATGGTCTGCTGATGGTCAGTGTGTAGAATAAAAAAATAAGCAAACATTGCCTTGTATTTTCTATGATCCTTTGACTCTTGACATTTAATGTTATAATACTTTTATAGCTATGTTCACTTGCTAGTAAAGATCCTATGATACCACAACAAACAATAGACAGCTTATCTCCATTTATGTTATCATTACAAATACCAATTTCTTCATGTATTTTGCCTTGCTTTAAAAAAATCTGTATTTTTCATTGTATATTGTTTAGTCAATTTTTTTAACATCTTTCTACATGCCATTATTATATTTTGTTGCATTTTTTGCTTTGCAATTATGTTTTTATTTTATATCTGTATGAAGCTTTTCTCCCCAGGTCTACTGTGTAAATGGTCATTGTCTAGTAGGGTCAGTCAAGTCAAAATAAATAAATAAATGCATATGTAGAAATAAGCAAAAACAGGTGTAATGAAATGCCTATTGATAACATTTTACATGATTATTATTTCCATATTCTCCACTGAATCCTTCTCCTTGCTGTAATCAATTTCATTAACGAAAAGTCCAAGACAAAAGTGGATTACCTGACGGTGGTAGTGTCAGCCTGGACACATTTGGATACTTTTTGTCTCAAACTAGAAACATATGCATATTTTTTGTCTCAACCTGGACACATCTGGATATTTTCTGACTCTTGGATTAATAAGGCTGAACGTGACATGAGAAGTTTCCCAGATGAATGGTATTTTGCTTTTTCATGACTGGTGGACTGTTATGAACAGACTCACCTTTGTAGTCGATGGTCACCCTTACTTCTTGTCTTCAGTTTGTACAACCAAATATGTTAAATGGTTTCACATCACCGAGTCGAGCAGACAAATCAGGGAAAGCAGCTGATTAGACTGTTAGTCATGGCTTTGATCTTGTACACAGATGGGGGAATTATAACGGTACAAGTAAGACTATTATAGTGTGAAGTGAATGTGCTGAATACTGACATTCATGGCTTAGATGGAGGATTTCTGTCCTGACACTGGACGGCAAAGCATTAGGTGAGTTCAGATTATTGTACATCATTAAGTAAAATAAAACTAGCTGGATACACACGGTACGTAACACTTTATTAGAAAAAAATGTGAGTGCTTTCGCAGAGTCCTCTCTGCTTCATCAGACAAAATATAGCAGTTAAAACTTCATTTAAATAGTGTTGCATCATAGTGTCAACCAATCAATTCCATGTTAAAATCAATACACCAAATAATAATACTTAAGGTATAAAAATATACATATGTATATAAACATATATGAAAAACACATATAAAAAACACATAGAGGCTGTGTAGAATGTGGGGTACATTTCTAAAATTTTCTAGGTACATTAAATTAAGTTTTAACTGTTATATTTTGTCTGATGAAGCACAGAGGACTCTGCAAAAGCGCTCACATTTTTTTCTAAATAAAGAGTTACATGCCATGTGTATCCAACAAGTTTTATTTTACTTATTGCTTCTTCTTTATTATCGCTGGTTACTTCATCCAGAGTCGAGGACTTTATTCTTGCATTTTGAAGCTTTTTACCTCTACCTGGACATGGCAGGTGTTGATGATACTACAACTTACGCTGGGGCAGCCACGAATGTGGGGCCGATGGACTTCAAAATATGTCAAACAAGGATGAATGAACGACTTGATTCGATACTAAACACCCATGACAATCTGTTATTAATGCAGGATATGCAGGATATACTACAACAAACTGAGGTTCGTACACCATTTGACAATAGGCAATATGAGAATTTTCCACAAAAAGTTTCAGGACACTTGAGAATAAATTATACAAATATAAGCGTTTACAATAGCAGCACTTTCACCTAGAGGCATGCCTACAATTGAAAATTGCACCTAGAGGTCTAAGAGTACTAACTATGCCCAGTTATGGGCAGACATATCCAGACCTCTTAAAACGCTGGCAAAACTTGAATTTAGAATGTAGTGCCAAGTACATGGAACTCTTAGTTGATTTCTTTAAACCTGAAGAAAATGAGTTACTAAGTGAAATGCACACCTTACATAATAATATCTTTGATACATTCCCTGGTGAAGTCATAGCTGATAAAATTGACCAAATACATGAACAAATTAATCAGTATGAAAAACGCTTACTGCAAAAACACGTAAAATCCAAAGAGACTTGCATGATTTTAAAATGGGCAATGTCTTTTTTGGAATTGTGAAAGGAACTCAAAGGAAACTCAGAGGCTACAATTAGGAAGTGGGCATTGCCCTATAAACAATGAACAGCAGGTAACAGGTATGCAAAGCACTCCTGATGCACAAGCTACTAACTCCAACTGTGACAAAGAGCAACCTGCTATTTTATCTCAAACAATTGCTAACTCTGCATTGCTGGCTGATACAATATTACCTACAGTGGAAAATATACCAGTAGTCAAACCTAAAAATACTCTGTTACTATGCCCTGCTCACATAAATAAAGCAAAAACAACTACAGCTGAAGAGAGCAGCTCAAATGGTTTAAATTAAGCTTTTTTGTTATAGAAACCGCTACCAATACAAGGGAGGTCTCGCAATCGCTTTTTTGGCAAGACAAGGAAAACACGCAGTGTGGACGACCAAAACAGAACTTGGAAAAGAACAAAGCAGGTTTAGTTTTTAATATTTCTTCTTTTCCTTTAAATGACTCACAGCTATCTCTTTTAAATAGAGGACTGAGTTTTGTCCCTGCTAAAAAAATAGATTTAGTTAATACAATAAAAGAGCTTAAACTTTTTGGCAGGACATTAAACCTTAAGACTTTATTTTGCAATGAAACTTCTGCACTTAATGTTTTCAAGAAACCTAATGCTTTTATACCTCTCAGTAGCCCTGGTATTGACTTGTTTGTTGACATCTGTGAAAAGCAACCAAGGAATAAATTAACTGAAGGAAGTAATAATGTCTTTCACAATTTGTCTGGCTCTGAACAGCAAGCACTTGCAGACCTTAAACACTTGAACAGTATTGAAATTTGTCCTGCCGAGGGATTGTTATTCTAGATAGAGAAGTTTATATTGATAATATGCAAACACACCTAAATAATGCTACTATTTACTGTGAGATTTCTCATACCTATATGAAAGATTTGATGGACAGACTACAAGTACTATTGTTTGATCTGTTAATAACAAGAATGGTCACTGAGCAACTTTTTGAGTACTTTAAAACAGATTTTCCAGTAGTGCCAATAATTTATGGTTTGCCTAAAATCCATAAAGATTTAATGAATCCACCTATGCAGCGTATAGTATCTAGCCGTGGATGGGCGACTGAGCCACTATCAATTTATATTGAAAAAAACTTGCATACTATTTTAAATGAATGCACAACTGTTTTATTAGATACTAAGGAATTTCTAAATGACTTAAGTATACACCTTGAAGCGCTAGATGACCCATGTTGGCTAGTGACACTTGATATAGAGTCATTGTTTACAGTGATCCCCCCATACATGGGAGATAGAAAATGTTAGAAAATTACTAATCAGGAGAGGTACTGAAGGCAATAAGATAAGACTAATGTGTGCATTATTGGAAATAGTCCTAGAAAACAACATATTTATGTTTGGAGATAGTTATTTCATACAGAAAGTTGGCGTGGCTATGGGCACAGCTTGTGCAAATAGCTATGCCAACCTATCTCTGGTGCAGTGGGAAACTGATAACATTGTCACAGGAAATGTTTTTGCTAAATCTATTATTTGGTATAAACACTTTGCGGATGATATTTTTTCGCTGTGGCATGATGAGTTTCATCTTAAACAATTCTTGGAGTACATTAATACTATTACTCCATTCTTAAAATTTACCTTTAAGTATTCTGACAATGAGATTGACTTCTTAGATGTGAAAGTTCAAAGAGACACCCCTGAACTAATTTCTACTTTATTGTATAGGAAGCCTATCAGAAAAAAATATGTTTTACATAACAGTAGTATGCATCCTGGTTTTACAAAAGCAAATGTTTTGAAAGGACAGATAGTTCGTTGTGTGCAGCTACATAATGATGATGCAACTCTATGTGAAGCACTGACTCTTCTTAAGCATGAATTTAGTGAAAGGGGATACAAAATGAAAGATATTGAGAGGCAGATTGATTTAGCATGGAAAGAAAGGGAAGAGAAATGCCAACCTTATTATAATGCTAGAAGAAAACATGCAAATGTTTTACCCATGGATAATGTGAATACTATAACAACTTCAGGCACAGCAAGAAACGTAGAGAATAATATGCTGCGAGTACCACTGACATTTGCGTGTAACATTAATGTAGTTTGTGACATAGTCAGAAAGAACTGGGATATCCTATCGAATGGGAAAGAACTCGATGGAATAATAGGAGAGACACCATCCTTCTCCTTTAAAAATAATAAGTCCCTTAAAAGACAATTATGCTACAGAAAAATAGATGAGCCAAAGTATGTAAAGTCTGATAGGATGAGCACGTTTGCCTGTAGGAGATGCACAGCATGCCCATTCATTTTTGGTGGGGGGACAGTATAAACACCCTATCAGAGGTTTCTCCATTGATACACACTTCTATGCTGACTGTCACACTGCAAATATAGTATACTTTAGTTTCTGCACGAAGTGTCTTGCCTATTATATAGGTAAAACAAATCGATTATTGAAGGACAGAATTTTAGAACATATATGAGGTATCAGAAACCAAAAAGAAAGCAATGCATTAGCAATGCATGTGATGCAAGAAGAGAACACACACACTTTTAAGTTCCTGGTTCTCCATATTGTCCATAGAAATAAAAGAGTGGAAATATTACTAACAATACTGAAGCTTTGGAACAAGAATGGATTATTAAGTTCCAAGCAGACAGACACCTGGCCTAAACTCCAAGGTTTCTTTAAAACCATTTCTTAGAAACAGAGCCCTGAAGTACTGATGCTCTAGTTATTTAGTATTTTGTATGCTTTTTTATATAGCTTTTAACATTGTACCTAGAAAATTTTAGAAATGTACCCCACATTCTACACAGCCTCTATGTGTTTTTCATATATGTTTATATACATATGTATATTTTTATACCTTAAGTATTATTATTTGGTGTATTGATTTTAACATGGAATTGATTGGTTGACACTATGATGCATCACTATTTAAATGAAGTTTTAACTGCTATATGTTGTCTGATGAAGCAGAGAGGACTCTGCGAAAGCTCTCACATTTTTTTCTAAATAAAGAGTTACGCACTGTGTGTATCCAGCGAGTTTTATTTTACTTATTCCTTCTTCTTTATTATCACTGGTTACTTCATCCAGAGTCGAGGACTTTATTCTTGTATACTGTACATAATTGTTTAATGCAGCACATTTCTCTCTCTCTCTATATATATATATATATATATATATATATATAGAGAGAGAGAGAGAGAGAGAGAGCACTACACTATATCTTGTGGTTGAACAAAGGACCGTATCAGAGCCTGAGCTTGAAAATGACCCTCAATGAAACACATAGACTTGAACCAGACCAGACACAAGTGCTTGAAGTAAACACAGAAACCAAAGCATTCCTGCCATTTTAGCAATCTATACAGAGTTATAATTTTACTGGCACTGCCTATTACTTAGAACTGTGACCTTTACTAAGCAGTCCAAGTGTTTGACAGATATGTTGTTTTTGTGCAGCTGTCCTGTTGGACTAAATGTATACCACCCTCACATTATAAAATGTTTTTCCTCACTTTTTCCTGCATTGGAATTATTGGAAATTTTGCATACAGGCTATTTTTTTCAGTATAGGGTAATTTGTTGCACTGGTATTATATCTGTCTATTAAGTGTGGATTGTTAGGGCTTGCCAAGGTGTGAAGCACCTGATTCCATAGTTGTAATTCGGGCTCGAGTAGAGTCTGCAGCACACTGTATATGGGTTCAAGTGTTGGCAGGTTTTTTAATGGCTGTGAACCCCTTAGATTTATGTGTCATACTGAACATGCCATTCGTTGCTGTTTTAAAATGGGAGCTTGTTTGTGATTCATATGGTGTTTGTTATTATAGCCAGTTCATAATGAGAATTGCTATACACAGACATGGCAGAGAATGACCAAAGTTCATTATACATAGTCTGTTTGTCAAAAATCAAGGGACCGCATGCAGTCCTTATATTTTCGATGATGCAATTCATCATTTCAAATACCAAATGTGCACAAAATGTAACTACAGATTTAAACACCTAAATAGCCATTATAAAGACATCAACCCTTCTCCAAGATACCCACAAAACCAAGCTACAGCTTGAGTTGCAGCACAGGGAATGAATTTTGAGAATATTTTTTCTGACCACTTCTTGTTATGAAGAGATAGGTGTACGCAAAAATATAACTTAGTTATTGACTATGTCAGCCTGGAAACCCAGTGATTTTTTTTTAATTGAGATTGGTCGATTAGTTTCACTGAAAACAATCTTTGTTGATTTCTTTTGTTTTGATAACTGTAGAACCTCAATTTCTATACTCATAAATAGCTATGTGTACATATAACTAACACTAGACATTCAACCACTCCCTATTCAAGCCGCAATAATAATAATTCAAACTTTTCCAAAAAAACTACAGACACTCTCTGCACACCTTAGTCAGTTTCATGGTAAACAAGTTTCAAGCCCAAATTAATGCACTGTAAACTGTAAGTGAACAGGGTGCCTCTTACCAATTACCCTCTCATAGCCTGCAGTCCTGTATTTGACTTTAAAGAAATAACTGCTTCCTAAGCAAAATTCAGTAAATTATACCCAACTCACTTTTACAGTTTTTCAGTTTCAACTAGCATAGTCCCTACGTTTTTAAACAGTCCATCATAATTCCATTGCCCAAAACCTCTGCTCCCTCAAAAACACTAAAGACTATAGACATACTTCTAGCATATAACTTCTGACCAAACTATTTGAAAAGATGCTATAGAACCAATCTTTCATCACATAACAACCATAGTCTGCTATTTTACCAGCAACACAGTCAGGTCATCTCATCTCTGACTTTGGTAGAATAATTTAGATGTATGCTGGAATGGGGGTCACCAAAGTCCTTGTAAATTTCTGTCATATACCGTATGCTGCCCTCCATACCAGAAGTTCTGACTGCTCTAAATATTTGGACAACATTGGTATGTTTCATATCCTTTCTTGTTCTGCAAAGAGATTCTGATGGGCTTTCTAACCCCATTTCAGCAGTAGACTAATTGTGTAAATGCCTCACAGCCAGAAGCCTTGTTGGTGGCTCTGTATATGACTCCTTTTCCCTTGGTTGTGACACTAGATTAGGCTATCCTTTTCACTTTTTTGTTTAATATCTATTTGGAGTTGTTATTATGCAGTCTAACTGTAGACCGTGGTCTGTTTTGGCTACTGCCTTGGAAGCTTCTTTAAAAATAAATAGTTTTATGTATAGTTGTGCAATATATATTAAGGCTGAAGACAAGTCCATTCCACTTTTTAGCTAAGTAAAGAATGCATGTTTGAAATGATCAGTCATATTGCTGATCGCCTATACAAACTAGTATGTTCTTCTTCAAGGATAGAATAAGCTGATAAGCAAACAGGCTGGGCTCCTTGACAGAAATGCAATACATTTGTTGCCCCAAAAAAAAATAGTGTGATCACAAAAGCATGAGCTTCAATGGGTATGTGCACATGCAAAACGTACAGAAACACTTTAAATGCAGTTGTATTTCTATCTGGATTGCCCAGCATGGCACACTCCTGCTGTTTACCTATCCACCCTTCGGGATTGCTGTACAGTGGAATACAGAGAATTCCCTAAGATAGCTTTATCTCGGTCATGCACTAATTACCTCAATGGTATATCACCACAGCCTAGCCCTCCAGAGCCTAGTGTTTATGAAAATTCAGATACGGAAGTTATCTGTATGAGACAAACTTAACTGTCTACAGCTTTAAGAAGATATTGATAACGGCACTTGAAAAAAAATGTAATATTTTCAGTAGAAGCTGTTTGTCTCCCTTATCAGTGAAATGCAATATATAAATTCCTGTCAGAGATTAAGGCAGTGTTCATTTTCTGAGCGTGAGGGTTTGTGCTGCAGCACACAACTCTACAATTTTCAAAAATTACCTTTACATGCTAATTGTTTTTTTTTTCCTATACTGTAGAAGTGTTGCAGCCAAAGGAAATCGGTGGAATGTCTTGTGGCCAAATGTTAAACTGCACACTAGAAAATGATATGGAGAGAGTTGTCCAATGTAAGTCTGAAAGACTGACTTTGCTTTTTAGTCATCCATTTCTAGAACAAGCAAACTAAGGCTGGCAGTGAACAACGATTAATATTTAACAGCTGCGGCCCTGATCAGTAAATCGGTGTTCAGTTAAAGGTAGTCACTCAGCATTAAATTTAGTGAATTAAACCCTTGAACCACTGATAATATTACAATGCACTGGAAATAGTTAAAACTCTTCTATAAAACACTTTCATGGGCTGGTAAATAACAGTGTACTGCTCAAAAAGAATGAATGCATTCCTTGTGTGTTTATCTTAAGTCCATTTACTTTACCCACTTCATCAAGTGGACAGCCATCTCAGTTTAGTACACAGAGATGTAAATACAGCAGTGGATAACTGGACTTTTTAATGACACAGTAGCTTATGCAAACAATTGATTCTAGAAAGAAATTAAATGAAGGGTCGATGTTTGTCCTCTCGTGTCTGAAATTACAAAATTCTAAATAATGCAGCTAGGCAGATCTCATATTGTTTAATGCGCATAAAATATTTCTAAATCAGAAATGAGAAAATGAACTAACATTATAGTTAAAAACTTTCAATAAACCACTACTGAGAATGGAGTTCATAATTTTTACAGCAATTTTGTCCTAGACATAGTGAGTTGCAGTCTGACAACATCTAATTAAACCTTGAAAATGTAGTCCCAGACACTCACTTTAAAAATAATGAATCTGCTAGTTCATAATTAACAATTGCTAAAAATATTATAGTCTGACCCATTGGCAAACATTACTGGTTAAGCTAGTAGTAAAGTACAATTTCTGTCAAAATATTTAACTTTGTCTCAGTGATTTTTGTTCCTTGTCTAGTCTTTTGTGTTTACAATGTTTATCTTTATTTATCTGAAAATAACAGATTCCAAAGGCAAACTATATTTTGTCCTGATCCCCTTCAATAAACACATATCACACCAAATGACATTGGACAACCTTTATTAAACTTCCATGACATAGCTTTGATAACCAATATTTATTAATTACAACTGTGCATAGTATAGCTGATTTAATCACAACATAATCATCCATGTAATGTTAATCAGGACAGCATAACCTCAATTATCCTGACCCAGTAAGCAGCGTCCATACCTCCACTCACTTACTTTACTTTACTTATGAAGCAGCATCCCACCACTCACTTCATATACCATTTATTGAATTACACATCCAACCTCATAAGTCAGGACAGCATGACCTTACTCATCCTGACCCAGTACCCAGCATCTATACCTCTACTCACTTACTTTACTTATAAAGCAGCATCCAAAAACTCACTTCATATACCATTTATTGAATTACACCTCCAACCAAATGAGCAGCGTCCTCACCTCTGCTCACTTATATCTACCACTTAAACATCCAACACCAGAGGGGAAACAGAAGAGGGCAAGCCTGTCCCTCTTCTCCGCCCAAACCAGACTGATAAAATAAGCACAATCCCCACCAATCTGCCAAAAAAATAAATAAAAAATAAAAAAGGGGAGGGAGGGCAGGTAGCAAGTTCACGCCAAAACGTGATCCCTTACCAGCTACACTAGCCTAAACCCCTTAAGTCCCTCCCCCTTTACCTCATTTCCTCCCAATCATCCCTCTTTACCATTTAATCATTTCATTCCCTCCCTTAACTTCCACTAATATATTTTTCTAACCGCCTTCTGAAGATGTCCCTGGACAAATTGGTTTGTTACCAAGTCTTATTTGTCCTGGTCCCCTACAATAAACACACATCAGACTGAATGACATTGGATGACCTTTATTAAACTTCCACAGCATAGCTTTGATAAACAGTATTCATTAATTACAACTGAGCATAGTTTAGCTGATTTAATCACAGCATAAACATCCATGTAATGTTAATCAAGACAGCATTATCTCACTCATCCTGACCCAGTAAGCAGCGTCCATACCTCCACTCTTTACTTATGAAGCAGCGTCCCACTACTCACTTCATATACCATTTATGAATTACACATCCAACCACATAAGTCAGGACAACGTGACCTTACTCATCCTAACTCAGTAAGCAGCATCCATACCTCCACTCACTTACTTTACTTATGAAGCAGCATCCAACAACTCATTTCATATACCATTTATTGAATTACACCTCCAACCAAATAAGCAGCATCCTTACCTCCGCTCACTTATATCTACCACTTAAACATCCAATACCAGAGGGGGATCAAAAGACAGCAAGCCTGTCCATCTTCTCCACCCACCAGCCTGACCAGGCTGGTCCCCCTCTCTCCTACCATAAAATTCCAACAACCTAACCACCCATACCAAAGAGGGAGGTGTGTTTCAGCCAAACATTATTCGGTATACTGATCTTCTCTAAAACCCAACTGGATTCCTATCAGTAACCCTAAAAGCCCTGTCATCTGAGCACCAGAAGGCACCAATCGACTAACTGTTAGACCAATAATCCTTTCCCAATACTAAAGAGTAACCATATGTTTTGCAACTCATTCCAACTACCAATATTAACCCTGTCATATAAGCCCTGGGACATTAACTGCCCTAGGCAACACCAAAACTTTAAATCCAATGCTACATGAAACCACGCAAGGGCAATTGCCTATCATCATTCTAGCAGCAGCCCTACATCATAAAGTCCAAAAGCAATCCTGCCATCCCTGCAACTATCCCATACAAGCATAGCACAGAATGACCATCATAGCCTTTGTTGACCCTCAAAAGACTTTCAGAATGACTAAATACAACCATAAAATAAATGCCACAGAAACTGTAAACTCTTGAACTCCATATCCGAACACCAATCCCCGTAACCAACCCCATCCTGACAATAGTCAACGACCATCTATCTTCCCTCTCAACCTACACCAAACCTTCAAACCAGTGACCACTAATCAAACTAATTCACTCAACCTTGTCATTCATGTAACTGAAATAGTCATAGCTATAACCTCCTAACTAACTGAACTGTCTTACCTTGCTTCCAAGGCTGTCAAATAACTTAATCTTTCCATCAAAAGTCCTTCCACCAACTGCTGTAACCCACCTACGTAAGCTAGCCTCACAACACTGTATGTTTGACTTATAAAGAGGTGCCCTGAAATCCTGCAACAGGCATTTTAACGTGAATACAATGTGATGCACCTTCCGCAAACAGACAGCACCACCCATCCCATTGCCATCTTACACAATTGAAGTGAACCCTAATCTCCAACACCCACTAAACCTACTCAATATTAAATTAAAACTCCCAATACTCAGCATCCCCCAATTGTCTCCACATCTTATCACCCACCAATCACAAATAACCCCCCAGTTTACACCCCCCAAACCCATCTCCTATACAATGCATAACCAAACTGCAAATACCTATGATCACCTTATCCATCTGCCCCAAGATCTATACGTGCAACATGCCCATAAAGATTACCTGCAACCTCATTGTGCACAACTGCAACAATACAGAACTCCCCCCCAAGCCACTGACTGTTGTTCACTTTTTCACTCACTAACTCAAGCTTCCCTGTGTGCCAATTTAGCAACCAGGACATCCACTGCAACAGGAATCATTGCCTTTCAAACGCACTTCCTTTTGATCACCGATTGATATCCACTCTATGCTTTCTTCACCTGTAGTCTCACCATGCGTGACTCCTATGATCTGATCAACCACCCCATCCATGTTGTCATTCTGTGACCTCCTTGAACACCACTCCAATAGCCGGCACCACTCCAGACAGATCTGCAAAGAAAGAAACTGTAAGTAATCTACACTCATACACCAAAATTTAGAAACATTAAGCACTGCCAAGAGTCCCCGTCATATCCTGCATCAAATCCTTCTATTCCTACAAAGGAACATACTGCGACAATAATGGTCTTATGTCAGCAACAGCAGTAACTGCACCAATACTCAGAGGACACCCATTAAAATGCAGCATACAAAGTGAAGTATCACTGAAATATAATGTAGCACAACAACCGTCCAACACAACAGCAGTAACTTAAGCTATGCTTTTAAATGACCCCAATAAATGCAGAATGTAAATTGACCTACCACTCGAGTATGTTATGGCTGAAACCTCCAGATAAATGGAAATGTAAATAACAGCACATATGGGTTACCTTGTGATTTCCATACCACATCAAATAGTGCCCTGCATGCGCCCAGATAACACTTGTTTTGCAAAACAGTCTGCATAGCTCTAAACCTTCCCTCAGAACCTTCTGCCTCCAAAATGAAGAACACTAGCCTCCATAATGTGGAACAAATGTACAAAATGTGGAACACCAACAAATAGCTCACTAGCAACCTCACCTTATCCCTGGAATCGGGCACAAACAGTGTAATGCTGCTTTTTTTTTCTTTCTCCCCCCATCTCCCCCTTTCCACCCTTAAGTGCTTCTGACAGATTACCAGGGCCAAAACTGTTTGAGCCCTAGTCGGGAACAGCTAAGTGAAAGCATATCTGCAAAGCAATTAAAGGTTGAGCTACGATCCCCCCCATGCCTGTTACACATGGTTATGCGAACCCCTCAGAGATGAATATGAGAAAACATTGATTATAACAAAAACATTTACTTATGAAAGCCATCCCTTTTGGTTTCTTGTAAATGCCAAAATGTGATCCCTTACCCAGCTACACTAGCCTAAACCCCTTAAGTCCCGCCCCCTTTACCTAATTTCCTCCTAATCATCCCTCCTTCCCATTTAACCCTTTTCATTCCCCCCTTCACTCCCACTAATATATTTATTTAACCTCCTTCTGAAGATGTCCCTGAACCTCATTTTTAACTCTGTTTCTAGATTTTGTTTGAAATTCTTAACCTGTGTTGTTTGCCTTATACTTTATACAAATTGTCTACACAACACTTAAAAGACATTTCTCAGAATCATACAGTTAGAGAATTACCTAATATATTGCCCAGATAATTCATTCTGTGTTTCACAAATTCTCAGAAATTGAAAGAACCAGGATGGAGTAACATTGCACTCAATGATCTTTGTTTACTATCACTTTTCAACAGGAATTGAAAATGCCAGCATGGCTCAACATTCCTTTTACACTGTCTCATAGCAAGGAATGTAACAATGGGTATGTTTTAATTACTCAAAGGTAAAACAGTACAGGACATTTTTAAGATATAGTAATACTCCATCAGTTTTATCATAAAATTAAAGTGTTGGAGAGGGAGACTGTTAACTCATTCCCTCCAGTAGAGCTCTTTTGAGTGTGTACCTTTAACTCCTAGTGGGCGTGGCTTCAGCATTTAAAAATTGAAGTTATCACCTTACATTTTTCCCAGGCAGATCTCCTTCATATTTTGTGGTATTGTAGTTTTTCTCATAGATTGTGGACTTCTCTGAAAGTCAAACTTCAAAAAATGGGGTACCATAAGTCTACATTATCCTGGGAATTTGCCATTCTTCATATTCCATTAACTCATCTTTCAAAATTAGATACTCATGTGATTATTTTTATTTGCTCATTATTAAAACTATATATTACCCAAAATTGGCTTGATCGTACCAAACTAAATTGGGTTGCTTTTCAGAAAATGGCTTATTTATATATTGATGCTCAGAAGAACATAGATAGAAGTCCAAAAAAAATGGCCTTTAAAAAGTTATTGCTAGAAAAAGTTTTAAATGTTATCAATGGTTAGTGCCTTAGATTCTTCATTCAATTTGTGATAATTGCATATTATTCCTTTTCTCATGCCAGTCTCTTTCCTTTCATTGTTTTTCAGTTAGCCTAACTTGTACATAGTGTATATATTTGTGCAATACTTGTGTTATTATTATTGTATTTAAACTTTCCTAAAAAGTTGTTTTCTTAAGAGTTGTAATATGCTTATTTAAATCTATTTTTTTCTCATGTACAATACTCTTAATGTTTTGCTTTATATACCTAATAAAAAGTTTTTTGAGAAAAAAAAAGTTATCACCTTACATTTTTAACAAATACCCATTGACAGAGGTCATATATCAATACAATTGTGTTTGCTATCATGTATGCTTCAAGATAAAAATTTCCGATACCTTGTATGTAACATGGCTTTGGAATTGTTAATGCAAATATGAACAGGCAATATCTGACGCCTAGAGGAGCAGTAGGGTATAACTGCAGAAACGCCTGGAGACATCACTCGGCTGTAATGATAAACAAATAAACATAATACTAAGATCGAAGATGAGCATTTCAGATTCAGATCAGGATGCAACACAACCGACCTGATGTTTGAAGTGAGACGGATAGTGGAAAGAAGTTGAAGATGAGGAAATAATCCATCTGGGCATTCTTAGACTTGGAGTAAACATATGGCAAGATTCCAAGAAATCTTATTTGGGCAGTCCTACAATGGTCTGAAGTCCCAGAAACATTGGTAGAATTATTGCAAGCTATGTACAAAGACCCAATGACACAGATAAAAACGGGTCTATATCATATTATCGAAATTCCAAAACATTGAACACCATAAGCTCAAACTTGGAATCTCGAAATATGATATCATCGAAAGCTCAGAACAGCAAATTATTTCCCTGGGAAAAAATTTGCTGTTCCGAGAAACACACACACAACACAAGCACACCAAAAAACAGCAATCCACACACATACACTTAAAATCCTACATCTAACCCTACACTAAACTGTACATACACTACTATCTATCCACTTACCTTAACCCAAACCCTAACCCTAAGGTCTGTCACTATCGCACACTCACCTCACCTGCGCCCTAACCCTAACTCACCTAACCCATGCCCTAACAATAACATCCGCACAATTGCACACTTACCTGAACCCGACCCATAACTTTCCACCACAATGCTGAAAATAGCGAAGCCACAGAAATGGCCAACCGAATTCTTTCCCTAGGAAAAAATTTGGTGTTCTGCAGCTTCACTATTTTCAGCATTCACTGTTTTGGGTTCGATATTAGAACATTCCATGTTTTCAAACTATGATGTTCTAATATAGACCCAATAAAAACAATGTATGGATGCACAGATGGGTTTTCCAGTGGGAGTGTGTGTGCATTAGGGTTCAGATCTGAGCCCACTGTTGTTCGTATGGCTGAGTAACTACATTAGCAAACAGGTTGGAGGGGATAGATCAACAAAGCTACTGCATGCAGACAATGTGGCATTACATGCAGTCTCTGAAGAAGAGCTTCAGCAAATGATAGTTGGATGGAATGAAAAACTGAAGGCACGTGGGATAAAACTAAGTGCCGACAAAAATGCTGTCATGGCAGCCAATGGAGAAATTAGAAGAGGGTGAAAACTGAGACCGAAGGGAAAATAATGGAACAGGTTAATGCTTTTGAACTGAATATTGTGGGCTCTGTGTCCCTACAGAGAGCTTGTTAGAAGTGCAGCCATTGGTAGCAATGGGGGGTAGTTTCATTTCATTGATATTCTGTCTTTTTCTCCTAGCCTAGGGGGTTGGTCTTGCCATATACGTGTTGCATTTTGTATTATTTTTGCTAAAATATCTGAACTTTGGCTGGCTAAGATCTACCTGCAATCAACTGGACATATAAGCGAATTTAAGTACACTTTTATCTGCACTTTTTCATATAGTACTGCACTTTATGTATTTTTTCACTGAATATTAATTGAATTGAATATTGTGGGCTCTGTGTCTCTACAGAGAGCTTGTTAGAAGTGTAGCCATTGGTAGCAGTGGGGGGAAGTTTCATTTCATTGATATTCTGTCTTTAAATCCTAACCTAGGGGGTTCGTCTTGCCATATAAGTGTTACATCTTGTGTTATTTTTGCCAAAATATCTGAGCTTTGGCTGGCTAAGATTTACCTGCAATCAACTGGATGTATAAGCGAATTTAAATGCACTTTTAATCTGCACTTTTATCTGCACTTTTTCATACAGTACTGCATTTAATTTTTTTTCACTGAACATTAATTGAATTAAATATTGTGGGCTCTGTGTCTCTACAGTTAGTTCCCCACTCTCCCTCCCTGTTCTTGTTTTAGTGTTAATCTTGGTGGCTTTGAAATTGCTCACCCCTCTTGTAAGTTTGCATTTGGATACTCCTTCTGGGGCCATCTCATTTGCTCACTCAACTGAGTGCAGTGAGATCATATTCTGATTTCAGGTGCTCCAATAGTCCCATCTCTTCAGCTGTATCCACTGTGTACAAAGAGAGTATTTGGGGAGGACAACCGCTCTAGCCTCTTAATCCGTACCTCCCTGGACTACATGAAAAGAGACATGGAGGACCTCCTGGATTATGTAGCCCAGGTAGGTATGACCCTTGCCCTGAGCAGCATCCTACCATCACCCAGAATGATACCACAGTACAAGCAGAAAATGACTGATTTCAACAATTGGCTAAGTTTCTGGTGTCATTCTAAGGGGATCCAATATCTGTCTGCCTGGGATGACATGATTGACAGACCTCGATGCTTTGCCAGAAATGGCCTGAATCTGTCACCCCTGGGCTTCCAGATACTGGCCGAGGCTCTTGCCACCCCATAGTGCCTTTTTTAGGTGGTGTTCCAAAGACCAAATTACCACTGTAACAGCTACAAACAAATGCAATTTGAGGGTCATGTTGCTCAATGCTAGAAGTCTAAATCTCAAAATGCAGTCACTCGAAGTACTCCTTAAAATGGAGAACATCTACATTTGTGCTGTAACAGAGACCTAGCTCAAGGCAGCAGAAAGCACCCCTGCACTACCAGGCTACAACTCATTCCACACCTTTCGGTCCCAGAACTTGGACCAAAGCTCCAAAGGCGGTGGTGTTTCCATATTCATAAAGGATGCACACACCTCCAGACTGGTAGCCCAACATAACGCATCTGAGATACGTCAGGTGCAACTAACATTGGGTAATACAGTGATTCATGTCATAGCCTGCTATAGGTCCCCAAAAATGTCCCAGGATTCACACTTCACATTCCTAAGCACCCTGGAGAATATTAGGGTCCAACCTAACACTCTTATACTGGACGACTTCAACTACCCCTCCATTAACTGGGAAAACTAGTCATCTACAAATACACTTGCCCAGTGCTTTCTGAAATTCATTAATTCCAATACCCTGGACCAGCTCGTTCTTACCCCCACTAGAGGTAGCAACATCCTTGACCTGGTCATTACTAACATGGGCGACCATTGCTCTACACTAATAATCAACTCCTCCCTGGTGAGATCCGATCACAAGCTAATCACATTGGAAATCCACATCCATCCCACCCCCCCGACAAAGGTAACCACCATGAAAACCTTCTCCAAAGCTAACTTTGGGCTCCTAAAAACAGAGGTGGCTAACTTCACGGCATCCATGCAAATGGAGAATAGTTGCATGACTGCCAAATCATACACCAATGCACTGTACGAACACATATACAAATGCATGGATCTCACCATACCCAATAGAACTAAGATGCTCTCCTCAAAAAAACAAGGAAGCCAATCTGGTGGTCCCCTGCCATAAACAAACTCTAAACAGAAGGAGGAAACTGATGTGGAATAAGGTGAAGTCCCAAGACTGGAAAAAACTCCCTTATCAGCCTCAACAAAAGGTTGAGATCCCTCATCAAATCCTCTAAAGCTAGCTATGAAAACAGAATTGCAGCAGATAGTAAAGACAACCACAAGGCCTTCTATAGTTATGTAAAGAATCTCATTGGCAATACCTAGATTTGCCCTGAGCTACTGCACAATGGTACCTCCTATACCGAGCCAACAGATATTGCAAATATACTGGCGGACAGATTCAGTGCTAACTTTACCCCCTCCCCCAAAGGACCAATTACAGTATCAGTAGATTGCCAGGCACCCAGTATTACTGCTGCACAGGTTAAAACAGCACTGTCTAAGGCCAAGAATACAGCTTCTATGGGACCCGATAGTATCCCTGGCTGTGTTCTACATGAACGACAGAGTAAACTGGCACCTTACCTGTTTGCCCTGTTCAATCACAGTCGCACCTCAGGCTTTGTCTCTATCAAATGGCGCACTTCTACAGTCATCCCTCTCCACAAAGGAGGAGCGACTACAGACCCCGGGAACTATCACCCCATTAGCCTGATGAGTCTGATATGCAAAGCTATGGAACACATCATCATGGACCTAATAAACAAGGATATAGGGAATCTCCAAACTCTGGATCCTACACAGTTTGGTTTTGTGAAGGGTAGATCATGCCTGCTCAACTTGGTCGACTTCTTTGAGTCAGTCACCAGAGCTGTGGATGAAGGTAATGTGGTTCATACAGCCTACCTTGATCTGGCCAAGGCCTTTGATACCATTCCCCACTCAGGAATCATATAAAAACTTACTAAGCTAGGCATCAACTCCTATATCACTATGTGGGTTGCAAACTGGCTCACAGATAGAACCCACAGTGTGAAAGTAGCTGACTCCAAGTCAGACTGCCGACCAGTCATGAGTGGAGTCCCACAGGGTTCGGTCCTTGGTCCTCTCCTGTTTGGTATCTACTTCTCTGAAGTCCAGGGTAACATGAAGGGACTCTGGCTGACAAAGTTCGCAGATGATTGCAAGTTGGGAGCTATTATTAACTCCCCAAGTGATGTTGACATCCTGCAGAAAGTCCTCAGTGAGGCCAATGACTGGTGTCATGACCATGGCCTTAAGCTCAATGCCAAAAAATGTCTTCATCCCCTCTGGGAAAAACCCAGTTTCCTTGAATTACCACATTGATGGTTGTCCACTGAACACAGAAGGTGTTATAAGAGATCTGGGAACACAGGTTGACAGTAACCTCTCTTTTGACCACCACGTTGCCACTGTGGTCAGAAAGCCCTTCTGTGTGGCACATCTCATTACAAAGGGTTTTGCATCCAGGAAAAAAGAGGTCATTATCTCCCTCTACTCTTCCCACATTAGGCCAATCATTAAGTACAAAGCCCCATTTGGAATGTACCTCACTAGACACCTGCAACAACTGGAGAGGCTGCAAAAGTACCTCACAAACAGGATCCTAGGCCTTAAGCACTTGTCCTATATGGACAGACTCAAAAAACTTTAACTATTCTCTGTCTCATATCGCCTACTTAGAGGCTATCTCTGCTTGACTTACAAAGCCATGTCTGACCTAGCTCTGTTAGAAATGCTACATCTAAAGAAATCCCAATCGCTCCGCACCAGACACTCCAGAGATCTCAACCTCATTACCTCAATCAACAGAACATGCTGGAGGGACAGGTTCATAACAGAGACTGCCCATGCTATGGAATAGACTTCCCATACATGTCAAGCAGAGCACCTCACTGGCCCTCTTCAAGAGAAATCTTGATGAGTGGATGGGAAATAGAAAATTCATGCCGGGGATCAGTCCAGTTGCTCTACTCGACAGAGGTACTAGGAACTAAGATTGGGTGGCATGATGCCGGGGTAATCCTATGGGCTAGACTTGTAAAGGCTCCAGGGCCATTAGCCTAGTACACACCTATGAACCTATAAGCATCTGATAGGGCAGTCTTTGAACCCCTGCTCCACCTTGCTAATACATGCTAATCCAAACCCTAACCCTTCTCCCAACTTCAACCATATACCTTACCTTAGAAAAAAATATCACCATAACAGTACATGTGATCTTGACATCTCAGACAAATAACACATGCAAATCTCAGGACTAGCTAATTAAAACAGCAAAAAAAATTGGAAATAATAACTGCAAATTGTGCATGTACCTGGTAAATGTATAAAAATAGAATAGATACCTAATTGTCAAATAACTGTTCTAGAATATTGCATTAATTTCATTGTCTTGCTTTAAAATTTGTGTTTTTGCTGCTGTCGAGTTTTAGATAACATAACTAAGCTTTCAGCAATGGTGGATATTGGTCAGGAAAATGCATGCATGTGGCCTGATGGTTTGCATGTCCACAAGTGACCCTGAGCCAGTATTATGTCGGTCCCACATTTGGAAAACGCAGCAGTCACTGATATGAGAATTAAATCTGAGTCTCCATCTTTTCCTACAACCCATATAGAATGGGAGGAAGACAGAGAGACAGGTAGGCTAAGAAATGATAACAGAAATGGATCTGTGAAAATCCAGAAGTTAGACGTTCAATTCTGCAGAGATAGAACAAAGAAATTCCAAACCCTGTCGGTCCTGAAAAGACATATACTGCAGTGAAACTAATTAATTTTGGTCAGACTTTAGGAATAGTCAGTCAGACTTCAGAATTTAGATTTTCAGATGTTCATCTTCTTGCTCTGGTCATAGTTGGATGGCTGACAAGCAGACAGACTCTGAAAGGGGTTTTCTGAAGGACTGGTATAGCACTATACACTCTGGAAAAGGAAAGAAGACTATGATATTTGCATCTTGCCAATTCTGGGACTGACAAATTATAAAGGTAGATCCGTTCTCAGTGAGGGAAAGTGGACTGAGCCAACTAGGGGCATTTAACCAGGACTCTCTGCAGCCAAAATGAACTTTAGCTTACATGAGGAGTCAGGTTCAAAGTGCAAGGAATCATCATCAGTTCTGTGGATCTCCCAAAAAGAGAGCAGATAAAGAATGCAGAACTATTTCACCGTGCCCATCAAGGATAAACAGACTCTTAAGCATGGACTTTTAACTCTTGTTTGGACTGAGCACTGACTACTTTATATGTTGCATGCCTTACTACGCTGCCAGGAACTAAAGTAAGTAATTTGATGTTTTTTCCTGACTTTTCTACTGTACAGTAACTTCATTTTTTATTGATTAATGCCTACTCGAAATTAAGTTAATAATTTATTTCTTATGTGCTAATACATTCTATTTTTATACAAAATTCAACTTGGTGCATGTCAGGTATTTTAATTTTGGCTTGACTGAAAGCTAGAACAATAGGATTTAGAAAAATGGGCAACTAAGCGTTGTGCTAGCATATTCTCACTAACAGACAAATGCATAGCATATAAAATAAAGTATTCTATTCCAGCCTAATTGTTCTGACAGTATAAATGGTTCGTACTTAAGAATCTTTTGGTCTGAGATGAACACTATTAAATAGTCCTGCATTCTGTATGCACTCTCTCTCTCTCTCTCTCTCTTTGGGAGATCCAGAGAATTGGCAATGATTCCTTACAACTTAATGATGGCTCCTCTTCTAGGCTAAAGTCCATTTATTTTACCTCTATACACAATTCTCCATACCCGCCCCAGTCATCTCCTAAGAACTGCACATCTCCAGCTATTAATGGCCCCTAGCTTCTTGCCCTCTGCTACTGTCGACCTCTTTAAAATAATTACACCCATAACAACATAAACAACAAGACTTCACCTTGGCCAGAGTTGAAACTCAAACAGCCTAATACATACTCACTGCTGTCTTTTCACTTGAAAGCATGTGATGACATCCATTCTAACCAAGGTTCTGCAGCAACTCAGCATAATAACAAGTCTGACACATCACAAAATAGTAATTCCTCAAAACCATACAGTCTCTACCCTTACACAGTTAACCTTAGAAGAATAAGAAACAAACTTACTGATGAGTATACCTGGGTAACCTACCACTCCCCAGAAAAAAAAACAGTAGCCACAGAAACTTGGCTTAAACAAGAAATAAAAGATGACTAAATCCTGCTGTGGGGATAGAGCACCTTAAGACATGACAGAACCCATAAAAATATGGTGGGATGGCCATTATCTACAAGAATACCTTAAACCTGTCTAGGTCTCATATAAGCCTACCCCCACTCTATGATGCTGAAATAATTATAGCATCCTTGCAAAGTAATTTTCACAAAAGCCTTTGCATTATAGGAGCTTACTTCCCCCAGGAAATAACATACTTACTGCTGAAGAACCTCTCTGTAGGGCATCGCTCAACATCTCACTTGAGACAACCATTTTACGAAACATGAATATTGATTGGCAAACTACTGGCAGTAACAGTCCTTCTAATGTTATTGATATATATGGTTTCACTCAGCTTATTTCAACTACCACAAAGTACAACAAAAACTCTGGTAGGCCCTCTACCTTAGATTGGATTTTCTCCAATGCCTCAAACAAAATCATCTCCACAGGTAATTTACCTGATAACTTAAGTGAAAACATACCAATCTCCGTAATAAGGGATCATAAACCTAATGAAAAACAACATTAGTATAGCCTTCCTCATAACGTCCCCTCCTTAGTAAGGACCGATTCATCATAGCATCATAGCACTAAAATCTGTCAGTTGGCAGTCTCTTCAAATCCTTCCATTTGATGGAGCAGTAGCTGTGTTCAACTCAACTTTCCTTAACATACTAAACGAACTAGCCCAAACAAGAACCAAAAGAATGAAACTGAATCCAGCACACTGTCTCTCAAAATTATTAAACTGCTCATGAAAGAAATTGAGAGAAAGACACAGCCTTGAAAAATGAAAGCAAGCTAAATCCATAGCTGTCCGTAAATACCGGAAATGTTTAAGAAACTCCACAAAAAATAAAATCAAAATCATTAAAAAAATGATATATTTATGTACAGGCAGCAAATTATAGCAATCAAATGCTTTTTAGACTCTAATCAACCAGTTGTTAAAACCCAGAACACCAACATAGCTTAAACCTACTTCATCTAACCAAACTGGCAACATAGCCAGTAAATGCAATGCCCACTTCATCCATACAGTAACCTCTCTTATTAAACTCTCATCACAAGCAGACACAGGTTCCTGTCTTCCTTTGTTAGCCCCCAGAACACCTGCATTCAAACCAGTCTCAGTTTCTACAATCAAAAAACTATTACTAACTTTAAAACCTACCACCCTTACCACAGATATATCATCTGAGTACTTAAAAATTGCTACTGATGCCCTAGCTTGTCCAATCTCAATCCTAATCTGCTGCTCCATCACTGAAAGCTGTGCCCAACCCTATGGAAAAGTGGCTGCATTCTTCCTCTTAATAAAGGTGGAAACTCATGTAGGCTCTCAGTCACACTGTCTCTGCTCTCAGAAGTCCTGTAGAAGTGTATCCAGTGCTAACTTCTCAGCTTTGTTACTGACAACTGCCTGTTTTCCATCCTTTTCACAGAGCACATACGGCTCTCCGTAGTTTTATTACATCTGTTAATCAATATCAAAACTCAATGTCAGCATTTTTCATAGCTTTATCCAAAGCTTTTGACATGACAAGCCACCAAAAAATAGCTTGCCTAGGAATACATGAAACTTCACTATCTTGGTTCTTCAGCTACCTCTACACACAATAACATGGCAGAATTACACCTCTTCTTTCCTTCTCATTACCGTGGGTGTCCCTCAAGGATCCGGTATAGGTCCCCTGTCGTTCAATATATTCATTAGTGATCTCCACCTAGCTTCTAAACAAGCCACCATCATACAGGATGCAGGTGATTCAACAATCATCTGTTCTGCTAAAAGCATAAATAAAATAAAACAACTCACTCAAGAGTCTTTCTCCACAATAGAGGCCTGGCTGGTCCTTAACCCTAAAAAATCAAAACTGATCCTATTTCCCCAAAGCATTCAACTGACTACAAAAAATAATGTCAAAACCACTTCCTCTAACAACACCAACACAGAACTAGTAAGTCAAGCTAAAAATTAATCTTAATGAAAGCTTAAAATTTGATCATCACATAAAACAAGTAGTAAAAACACCCACCAAAAGCTATGTGCTCTCGGTGGAGTCAAACAACATCTCACAGATACTATTTGAAAACCTATTGCTCAATCCCTTTTCATTTCTACACCACATTATGTTGCTCCCATCTTGATTAACCTACAATCCACCAACTCTTACTCCTGGAACAGTGCTATAATATGGTGGCAAAATTTGCCACCAATCATCATTATAGGACACACCAGTGTCAGTCCTTAAAAAAACTACAGTGGTTAGAGCTAAGGTATTACCTTACACATTCTCAACTTGTCACTTCCCATAAACTCATCTATTACCAGACAAATGCCCTAGTTTAAAAATAGTATTCTCCAATTTTATAACTCAAACAGCAGAGGTCCACTGACAAAATGTTATTAACTGTTACAAAAGCTAACAACTCAGCACGTGACTCTTTGTACCACTCTTTCCTGGCCATATTGTGGAGTTCCTTTCCTTTCACTGTGAGAAACAAACTAAATACTAAGTCTTTTAAGACATGAACAAGAGAATACCGTAAAGATATCTCGCTCTGTACATGCATAACTCCGGGATTGTAATTGCATTGCTCCTTTCTTTATCTTATCCTTTTCAAACACTATATACTCAGTTACTGGTCCCAAATCTCCTTTGTGTCCTGTACCTCTCCCTCTTCTTCCATCTACCCATCAATATTCTTTCTTCCCCCTTAATATTAATCCTCCATTTCCTTCTTTTCTCTCCTTCTACCAAGTTCAGTTCCAAATATGTTTTATAGCTTTTTACATGCTGCTGCTATTAATTAATGATACTCTGTTTAAATTTGGTATATATTTTACTAATTGCATACCTGTTTACTTTACTCTTTAAGTAATGCAGTACTTTTTCCATAGCTTTTCTCCCTGGGCCTCCATTGAAAGAGGTTAATAAACACACACACACACACACACACACACACACACACACACACACACACACACACACACACACACACACACACTTGAAAACATCTATTAAGTTAATCCATACTCTAAGCTTAATACTTATACACTTACACAAACATTCCAATAAGCTATCTTCTTATCTAACCCTTACCTTTACAGTAACTGACACACTCTCGCATGTGCACACACATTCATGCACACATCCACACACCCAACACACATTCATGCACACTTACACACACATTCATACACACACACACACACACACACTCCCTGCCATAACTCTAATCCCCAAACCTACACCTACTTCCAAAATCCTGCGTGTTCAATTAAATGCACATTCAAGCTTATGTGCACACACAACAACCATTCAAATAAATGAACTGTCAGTGCTTTGCTGGTGACCCATTTCTGAATATGGAGTAATTCAAGTAGACAAACTATACCTTGTTGGTAGGTAGGTTATTGCATTTATGAAATTTAGTTGTATTGATGGATGCAGTTGATCAATGAAGTGCATTTTCAGGGTTTTCAGAATTTAAATATTTTACAGTTTGGGTTATGAGGCAGAGCAGTAGTTAGTTCTATGACAAAGGACATGCACAAACTGTTTGTCTCAATTTACCTAAAGAAAGAGATAGGTGACAACAGATTTGACTTTTACTAAATCGCAGAACAAAGATCATGTGTAATCTGAACTGATAATGGAGGTGTAGTTAGGTGGAATAAAGACACATCCAGGCCATTCCTGAGATGTCCAAAGTGAGTAAATGAACATCACAACCAGATGAGTAATTGCCATAGAGATGAATCAGAAGAAATGGAAGACTTTGTGTCAGTGGCTTCAGAGCCTAATGACAGGACTGTTCATTACGTACCTAAGAGAAATGCATTGACTTAAGGAGACACATTGCCTGATAGCTACAGATTAACCAATACTGACTTGTCACAAAAGATAAGTCCCTCATGTCCACAACTTGTAAGAGCTACTTCACAAGGGCATAAGATAAGGCATGCAGTGAGATATTGAGATCTACTACCAGGAAAGCATGCTTAGAGACTGTAAAAGCCTAAAAGTTTCACATGTAAGTGAAAAATGTAAACCATTTTAAACTAATGGCTTTCTTACCATCACTTAACTGGACCATTCATTGCAGCAGAATGGAAGCAAGGTCTTGACAAGCTTAGAACTCCACTAGGAAAACACCTAGTGTCCCTGCTAAGTGTCACCTATGTGGTGAGCCAGAGCCAGGGTAGGCAAGGCAGTAGCAATCGCTCACTCCTATTCTCCTCAGTCAGCTCCTATACGTGTCTGAGTCGGTAGTCAAACTTAGGTCGTTAATGTCAAGTGCGTCTGATACTGCATGTTCTCAAAATAAAAAGTATATGCATGTAAATATTATGAGGACTAACTATACATCTAGTTTTAACTCAAAAGTGAATTTCATTCTGTTAAAATTACATTCATCTGTGTTCTGTTCTTGTGGCTTTTTGTGGTGTGGTCTAAACTGTAGCAGAAACTGGGCCAAGAAAGACCTTTTCATTTTCCCAACTAATGAATTAGTAACTTACTTACGCTTTTCGAAAAAAAGATATATATATTTTGGTTGACAAAGCAAAGAATTCAACAAACTATGAAGTTATACCTGTGCATCAGGAACCTGGAAAGTCATGCATTATCTTAAGAATTGTAATGCTTTAATATACTGACCTCGGGATTTTAGAGCATGCAGCTGACCTGTTGGTGTAGACTATGAACCAGGTGACTTGGGTTTGATTAGTGGCTCAGGTGTTCAATGGTGTTGTCTTGGATGGCTTTTGTACCTGTCCTTGACAGAGGGACCATTCTGACATCTCTTGAGTAGGGTTCTGACAAAGGCCAGCGATGATGTAAGGTCTTGGAACATAATAACAAGAACAGATCAGACCATCCTATGAGGTCCAGAGAGTAGCACATGCTCTGTCTGCTCCCTATTGTCTGACCAGCCGGACAATGTCATCAGTACATAGGAGATAGGACTCATGACTAGATAGAAAAGCCCTGGCAAGCATTGCATGATGACACTGCAAGCAGATGACCTCATTCCTCCAGACCTTGAGTTCCCAAACACTGTTCTGCTCCTCTGGCAGCATCAGCTATGGAAATAGCAACAGCTGGGGAGGTTGTCTTCCTTACCATTGAGTTCCAATTCCTATTTCCACCTGTAGTAGTAGTAAGGGAGATGAAGATATGAATGAGGTCACTGAGCCTCACAGCAAGAGCTTTCCAGGTTTGATTCTCGGCGGGAGTGCTATCTGTGTGAAGTTTGCATGTCCTCCTGTGTTCACATGGGTTGGTTCCAGCTGCTCCCATTTCCTCCCCTACTCCAAATACATGTCATATGTGGACTGGGTACTGTAAACTGGCCATAGGTGTGAGTGTGCATGCAAGTGTGTGATGTGGAAAACTACCGTGGCATGGTGAGGCAGCTGGTGGTGTAAACTTGGCTCTAGATAATTGTCACTGTTTAAGTGACACCCTGAACCCATGGACAAAATTGGGGAAAGAGGTTATGGGTGGATGGTCTGGGCAAACCAGCAGTGAGAAATCAAAAAATATATATATTTTTTTTTCACCATGCATTTCTTTAAATAAATTGGTAAACCTTACTTCTGCTATTTCATGATGTGGTCAGATTTCATGTACATATACTGCATATGACCAAAGCAGCTTTTATGAAATTAAGTATAGTAAAACGAATAAAATCAAAAGCATCACTTTTAGATAGATATAACCTCAAACAAATGCACAAATGAAAGAAAGTATAGTAACTGATGGACATCTTGTCAGTCTACCGTACATTGTTCCCCAAAGGACTAAAACTAGCCTAGTGAACTCTAACTTGAATGAAAACAAGAATTTCCAGTCAAAAAAGTTTCTGTAGAGGGAATGTGTGTCACATTCCACACAATTATTCTAACCCTAGGTGGCACAGACTTTGAGAAAAGAAATATTTGGGTTTTAAACAAATTCAAGTATTTCCTTTTGCTAAGAATGTGCAGCTGTAGTCTTCAGCAAAAACATAATTCCACCAGGCAGTTTTGATACTTTGTACTTTGAAACATGGCTTGTCAAATTTCTGTGTCTCAAACATAACATGGCAATTTAACAATGACAAAAAAGTACACATTGACAGGGTTATATGTTGATGAGGAGGGGCTGTGACCAACATAACCCTATAGCTGGAAGGGCTGTAGCTCCACATCCCCATATGAAAAAAATATTTATTCTTTATCACTTGCTTCCTTTGTATCTGTTGACCATAATTCTACCCTTCTGCTATTCTTGCTGATTCATTCCCTCTGCCTGTACTTTATTGTACATGCAGTGTTCTTTTTCTGACCATTCTTTAGGTTGCCATGGTAATAACCAAGCAGATGTCCAGTACTCATCATCCAGGCAGTCATGAATGGTGGATGCTTTTCCCATAGTTCACTGAGTCCCCACAGAGAGATGTGCATCTCTTCTCCCAGAGAGAGCTCTGTAGGATTATGCATACCCTTTACATGTGGCACCAACGCTGCCAACAAAACATCACTGCTCTGTCTGGACAGTGAGTGCCCCCTTGCTGCTCTCCCCAAGGCTCTGATTGGCATCATTACTGGACCAAATCAATCATCCCATCTATTATGATGGGTGAGCTGAAGTCAGTCACTCAGCCCTACCTTCTCTCGGGTACTATCACCAAGGTTGCTATTCAATCCTGGGTCATCTAGGTCACTCTCATGACTTTATCTTTTCAGGACACAAAGTCTGTTCAATCTCATATTTACATACATAACTCCATGATCTGTGTACATTAAAGCTAACAAGAAACACAGAATGTATCATACACATGCCATTAACAGGAAAAACGATAAGAGTACGATCTTATCCAACAACACAAATAAGGGCACCAGACTTACAAAGTGACCAGCTGTACCCATTGCAAAGCATTTCCATTTCCTTTGGACAACCATACACTCTACAGGACAGTATATACACGTACATATATACACACACACACACACACACACACACACACACACGTAAACATATGAATACCTAGATATAGACAGAGATATTAAATTATAAATTAGGATATGTATTAATATTTTTTCAGTGCAATACTTGCAGAGTAACTATACTTTTGGAATGCCATATATATATATTTTTTTTCAACAGTGTAATTTCAGGGGGTGGTACTTCTTTATGAGTGTTAGCTGAGTCTGTTTTATGTATATTTACATTGTGTTGCATTCATTTTTTAGATTACCGTATGGCCTTTCGCATCAGTTAGTAAAATGTAACATTTCAATAAAAAGCAGTCTATTCCACCAAACATCTACAGTCAAACTAACTTTTAAAATTTGAAACACTAGTGAGTTTGCAAGGATTTTAATGGTAAAGTGCAAAACTAAATGTTAAGTAGTTTATTTATACTACTAATAAAAGATAGGTTGACTAGCTGTATAATTCTTAGCATGAATATATATAGCCCATTGTACCCACAATTTCTCTTTTTTAAACGATAAAGTCAAACTATAGATCTGAGGAAAAATGTGTTTTATAGAAGTCTTACAGGTATATCCATGGTTATGACCTGAGATGATACTAACTTCACCTCATTGCAGATTTTAGTACCAAAATACATTGATATAATCTAAATTCTTTATTTTTTTGACTGAACAAGATGAAGTTGATGCAAATTTTAGAAATTCATGTTATGCATTGCATGTTACTAAAGCAAATTAAAATTAGTTTTGTGTTATTCTTCTTTTAAAATCTAAATTGTAAGTATTGGCATACAGCACACTTTAGTTAGAAAATGACTTGACAAGCCTGAAAGAACAGAATAATACTACAGGCAAGGAATAAACATTTTTTAAACTGAACACATTAAACAGTGAGCATTTTCATCACCAACTGTGACTTCTTCGGACTGAATAATGCTATTAAGACAAACCAACATATTTAAACAGCTAATGCACCAATCACATATTACATAATATGCAAATAAATTAACTGCTTCAATGCTTTAAACCTTTTCGCTTTAAATAAGCAACAAAATCATCCCTATTATTTAATCCTGGTGGAAAACAGGCATTTAACCTAACTTGCCATCTGTATTCACGCCAGCTAAGCCCATCTTCAGCATCAAATAATTTGTCATAATTAGGTACATCTTCCAAAACAAGAAACTTAAAAGTCATCATACACTTCTGATTAGAATAATGTTTGGCAATAGCATTTTTTGTGTCACCTATCTCCACAGCATGCTTATGCTCATATATTCGTTTGTAAAGTTCCCTGCTGGTACATCCTACATAAAATGAGGTGCAGGACTGGCACATTATTGCATAGACCATAAATTTACTTTTACAAGTGAAATAATTCCTAAATTTATAAATAAAGCCATTTATATTAATTTCTAAGCTGTCAGTTAATAAATAATTACATAACCTACAGTTAAAACATTTATGCATCCCAAATTTCACAACAGTAGTTGTTTTGGGGTTATTAAGCTTACTTTGAAAATAATTTTTAAAACTCTTCCCCCTCTTATTTATAAAAGTAGGTTGAATATCTAACTTATCTTTTATTTCACTAGAAATTTGTAAAATTTTCCAATTATTCCTAATAATATTCTTTATAGAAATACTATCCACACTGTTACTAACTTGCATCAAAACTTTATACTCATTAACATTTCCTTTTTGTTTGTTTAAACTAATATTATTGTGCCTTACTCCATCTATTTTTTCAAGAGAAGAAGTTAGTATTTCAACAGGATAACTCCTTGAAAAAAACTTGTCACAAAGAGCTCTACTTTCAACATGAAAATCACTGTCTTTCTTAGTAAACCTATTTATACACATCAGTTGACTATCTACAATATTGCCTTTCATTCTTTTTGGATGCATACTACTATAATGCAATCAGGAGTTGTTATGAACTTCTTTTTTATATATTTTGGTAAATAACCTATTTCCATCTTTTGATACTATGACATCCAAAAATGTTATACTATTTTTATTAACCTCAGCAGTAAACTTTAAATAGGTATTAATACTATTTAAATAAGTAATGAATTCATTAAGACTATTAGCATTACCTCTCCATAAAAGAAACACATCATCAATAAAACGTGTAAAAAATACAATACTCATTAAATTTACTGCTTAAAATATTGACCCTTTCCCAGCCTTGCATAAATAAATTAGCATAACTAGGAGCCATAGCGGCTCCCATTACCACACCGTTAACTTGATGGTATGTGTTGTCACAAAATTCAAAAAAATTATAACTTAAAATAATATCAAGCATTTCCACCAACAAGTCAACCATATTACTTGAATAAATCTTAGAATTCAATAGTTCAAATCTAACAGTTTCAAGCCCTATATCATTAGGAATCACAGTATATAAAGACTGAATGTCTAAAGTGACCATTAAATCATCAGACAAAATATTCAGAGTCTCAAATTTTATTTTTGAAATCAAAAGTGTCTGAGATAAACGTGATTCCTGTCTCCACCATATTTTGTAAGTGTCTATCTGCGTAAATGGCTAAAGCCTCCGTTTTACTTTTGACACTAGACACTGTTGGTCTTAACCATGGATCCTTCAAACATTTATGTATCTTCAGAAGACCAAAGATATGAATTAATTTCAGGTTGTCTATTCTAAGACATTTTCTAATAGATTCAGTAATCCTATTGTTATAGAACCATTCTTCAATAATAGACTCAATTAAAGAAAAAGATATTCTGACTTCACTAAGTGAAGTCTTCTTGTAAAACCTGGTGTCAGAAAACATATCATACAGCTTACAATCATAAGTGGCTGTATTGAGAACAACCAAGTCTCCCCCTTTGTCAGCTTTAGTTATTAAGATTTCATCATTATTAAGAAAATCTTTGAAAACCTTGTTTTCACTAAAACTTAAATTATAATACTTATGGCAAGGTTTGGTGTCAAGCATTTCAATCAGTTGTAATTCAGATGTCATTAAAAAAACTTCCAATTATTTTTTTAAAGGTGGGTTAAAAATACTAGGTTCTCTAAATTCATTAGTTACATTAACATTATTATTAAATAACAGTGAAAAATTCAGTTTTCTAACATAATCTCTAAGACAATTGATAGTTTCACATTTGTCAGCTCTTTTACTTGGCATAAAATTCCATCCTTTTGACAAAACAAAACACATTTCCGCATTTAGTGGAAATGAAAATAAGTTCACCACTTTAAAACTGTGATCAACAGTACCTAATATCTCCGTTGTTGGTTTCTCCCTTTTCTCCAATTCCTCTGGCGAAAATTGTTCCTGTGATTCCTGTTGTTCGATTGATGGTTGGCAGCTGTAACTTCGGCCCACGTTCTCTTGCCTTGTTCCTCCTGCTGATACACCAAAATCAGTTGTTGTACTGGGCCAACTTGAAAATTTGAAACATTGCCTTGTGTAGCAGCATTGGAAATGTTTAGTTGACCATTTTGTACTCAAGAGTTAACATTAGCGTTGCAATTAGCCCCATTTTTGGCCGCTAAACAGTCCGACCTTCTCACCTGATACTCCTCGCTAGAAACACAGTTCATATTAACTTCCTGATTGTCAGAAAGAGTTCTCTGCACTTGCAGAAACTGCCATGGCAAAAGTAGCAGATTCCTTGAAATGTGATTCAGAGACATGATAGCTGCAGTGAGGAAAATACCTCATTATCAGAAAATCTGCATATCTTTGAATCTTGTGGAGTTACTGCTAATGACAATACTTTTCTGCAGTAATCACACCTGGCAATCCATGCATTGCACTGGAACATGCAGCCCCTCACTCACTCTCCCATGCACATATACACATAAAAACAACACACACACACACACACACACACACACACACACACACACACACACACACACACACATGTCACCATAGGTCTTACCTGTTCCTGTCATTACAGATCATCCCAAGTATAACCTCTTATGTTTTCCCCTGCCCTCATAAATCATTGATGATTATAATCAGTCAATACTGCCAGACATTAGAGTTCTTTTTGTTGATCAAAAACTGCATTATGATGTTAGACCCATTGCTCTATAAACATGTTAATTGGCTCAGGAGTAATATTTTGTGTCATCTAATATTTGCTTGTCTTCCTTGAAGAGGGAAGGTAAAGTCTTGAGCATAGCCATTTATTGTTATGGATCACCCCCCCCCCCCCAAAATGGACACAACTGCATCCTTCTCAGCTGTCTCTGATTTTATAGAATATCCCTGTTTTTGCCTGTTGTACCTATCCTGCCTCTCATAAGTCATGGACCATTACAGTCAATCAGTAAGATCATATATTAGAGTTTTGTACTTCCTTTTGTTCAGAAATTTTTTCACAATGCAAGATGTTTTTCTCCGTTAAGTCCTCAGTTAGTATAGAGGACCAAATCTCTGACAAGTTTATTTATTTATTTGACATTTGGTTACCAGGAAAGTCTGAGTGGGCAAGAAACCCTTTTTCAGCACAGGCCTGAAGAGAAAAGCTTCAATACAAAGTAAAGAAAAATATAACTTTTAAATAATTAATCACAAGAATAAAACAGAGAAGAGTAGTCAGTTTACAGAACAACCAAAAAAGGCATATATATATATATATATATATACATATATATATATATATATATATATATATATATATATATATATATACACACACACACACACACACACACACACACACACACACACACACACACATATAGAAGATAAGCATGTCTGAGCAAAATTAACATACACAAATTTTACAGAGAAGATTAACAATTATATTTCCATATATATATTTTATATAGGAAGTTTAACACATTATGGCAGATAGGATGTTTCTGTAGGAGGCATCGTTGTATCATGAGGGAATTATATAGATAGGTATAAATAACAATAAAAAAGAGCCTGTGTAATTGGACAGGATTATTTTTGTAAATACTGAGATCTTTTATTTGTTAGTAGGAATCATACCTCTCAACTGTACAGACTTTCGCAGAATGTCCAGATTTTTGGCTCATATTTTTGGTCCATTATTCATAAAATTGTGGTTTTCTGACAAATTAATGACAGATTATTAAAACCTGAAGTTAGAAAATAATGACAGACATTTCAGTTTCAGACTTCATACCATTCAAAAATTCATGCTAATGGAAAAATCTGTTATTCTATCAACTTTCTAAGTTTTGTATAAGCAATATTTAAAAATCATCCCTATTTTTGGGCCTCTGTCCCACTTTTATTTATGGCTTTGTCCAGGTTTATCACTCTAAGAGGTTGAGAGGTATGGCAGGAGTAGCAGAGAAGCAAAGTTAGAATGAGATAAGGGAGGCAAAGGATAATAGAGGGGGAGGAGTGGAAGAGTTAAGAAATAGATTCAATAAAAGATGATAGGGTGATTCAACAGCACAAGGAGTTGATGGGTAGAGTAGGACAGGGGATCTAGAATGGAAGAGGGGAGGTAAAATCAGCAAAGATGGCAGTCATCATTTAGGTAAAGGTGGAAGAAAGGCATTAATGGAAAGGAAAGTAGGCAGCAAAGTAGTTGAACTAGGATAATGTAAAGGGGTACAAGTCACCTTGATTTGGAACAGGGACAAATGTGAGACCTGCTTAGCAAGTGATTTAGTTTAAGCTTGAAATTCTTAGAGCTAGAGGTATTTTTGATATCTAAGGATAGATTATTCCATAGTTTGGTCACAGGTAGGAGCAAGACATTGTCCAGCAGTTTTGTTTGGGTTATATAAAGTTAGAAGCTGTTTGTCTTTGGAGCAGAGAGCCCCAGCAGAGGTGTATATTTGGAGAACTGAATTTAAGACGGGACAGGGTTCAGGTTTGTAGATAACTTTATGGGCAACTGTTAGTCGGAAGTAGTTTAGATATTGTGGGAGTTCTAGCCAGTTAAGGGAGATAAGAACAGAACAGTAGTGTTTGTAGTAAGATACAGCTATAGAAAATTTAGTGATTTTGTTATAGCAGGATTCAAGCTGATTTTTTAGTGTATTCTGAAGGTTGGTTAAAAAGGAAGAACCATATAGCAGGGAGGGTAGCAGATAGCTTGTGGCTAATATTGTTTTAGTGGCCATATCCATAATGTGTTTGTGTTGATAGTGCTTCCCTCACTTGTGGTGTGTTTTTTTTTATAGTGTTATATATATGAACTTGAAAGGTAAGTTTATTATCTATTATGATTCCTAATAATTTGGTGTATGGGACCACTTTGATTTCTGTGTTACTTAATGAAAATATCTTAAAGTTGTTTGAGAGGGCCCTTGGTGTGAAAAGGAGGAGTTTGGTTTCCTTGGGGTTGAGTAATACTTGAGCATTATTGATCTAGGTCTGGATGGAGGTGAAGGCAGTTTGGGTTATATGTCTACGGTGTGCTAAGTTAATGGAGGAGGAGATGAGACTTGAGTCACTGGCATATTGCATTAGGGAGCTTTGGCTGGAGGTTGTGAGGAGATTATTTATGAAGGCACTGAAGAGGAGGGGTCCAAGGATGGAGCCTTGTGGAACACCTGTTTTGTTGGTTAGAAATTTAGAGAGCCATCCTTGCCATTTTACACATTGTTTTCTGTCAGATAAGTAGTTAGAAAACCACTGTAGAGAGGTATTAGGAAGTCCAAGGGAAGAAAGTTGTTGTAAGAGTTTGGGATGTGAGACAGTAGCAAAAGCTTTCAACAAATCATGAAATAGTGCTGATGTTAGTTGGCCAAAGTCTGTTTTATTAATTATGGCTGTGAAGGATATTAGTGCAGTTGTTGTACTATGAGCAGGACTAAAGCCATATTGGGTGGATGTTAGTAGATTATTATGGATAAGATGGTCAAGGAGTTGTTTATATATTAATTTTTCTAGGAGTTTGGAGAGAGGATATAGGATTGTGATGGGGTGGAAGTTAGACAGTTCAGTAGAATTTCCTCCTTTGTGTAATGGGGTTACAACAGATTTTTTTCCAGTGGGAGGCTGATGCAAGATTCTATCATGGATCTATTGATGAGAATGCTAACTGGGTGGCAATGCCATCAGCAGCAATTTTCAGGTATTTGGCTGGAAGGTTATTTGCGGAAAGAGAGCAGGGTTTTATTTTTTGTAGTAGGTTACATATATAGCTAGTGGATACAGGATGTAGTGAGAGGCTAAGAGGTTTAGAGGCTGTAGTTGAGATGTTTTGAGGACAGAGGGAAGGGAGTGCAATGTCTTTGGATAACATGGGGTTATGACTGGGAGGCTTGTTAGGATCATTGACCAAGCTAGCTATACTTTCTATAAAGTGAGTATTAAACAGTTCTGCAATGTGAGATGGAGAGTTGCCTGTCAATGGGGTAGGATTTTGTTTGGACTCTGGAAAGAGAAGTGACGAGATAGTAGACCAAAATTTTGGGGGGCAGTTTATATGATCAGTCAGTTGTTGTGTAAAATATTGTTTCTTATCAGTGGTTATAAGCTTCTTTGGCTGATTGCATAGGTGTCTGTAGTTATGTAGATTTAGGTCATTTCTGTTCTTGAACCATTCCTTCCAGGCTTTGTCTCTGCCTATTAATAGTTTTTTGTAGACTTTGTTAGCCAGGCTGCATGACTGATTTTTTTTTTCTCTTTTAGGTTATTAAGGGTGTCCAGAAAAAGTTTGGTGAAGCAAATAACTGCATCATCTAGGGGTAGTGTTTTCAGTATGGGCCAGTTTAAGGGTTTTAGTATGTTTATAAAGTGTTGTGGATTGAAGTTAGGTTGTGGGAGGTTTTATAATTATGGCCTTTGGGTGATTGGGTGGTTGCTCTGTAGGTACATGCAGGTGGCTGGTCACTTAATGCATTTGGAAATGTACAGGAGTTGGAATATTTATTTGGATCTGTGACTAAAATCCTGTATAACACTGATCCTTGGTTGTTGCTTGGTGAATGAGCTGCTTCTTGTTACAAAGTTACAGGGCCAGGATCATTCTATGCCATTAAAAACCCATTCGTTTATCTTTGTGAGGGACTTAGCGTAATATTTAAGGAATGTCTCTAGTGCCTATTGTTCCCTACCCATCTTCTTTTATTGTTCAAACAATCCTTTCTGCTGCAAATGCTGTTGTTCTAGTAACTTTGTAAGTAGCTTCGGGTAATATAAACGTGTGTCCCCCCCACACACACACACATATGAATATATATTAGGTGTAATGTTTAGAGCATTGTATCTATCTATTTAGACATATATATATATATATATATATATATATATATATATATAGTTTCACTTCAGTATCTCGAATTACTGAAACACAGAAGTTCTAATGGCCGAGACCATAATGTCACAGTTTCAGTATTCTGAAATACTGAAGTGGTCCATAAAAAACAAAATAAATAAACAATACAGACAACATTTATGCAGGGGGGCAAGCCCCCTATACCACCCACCCCTCCTACTTAAATATACCAACTATGAGATTGCACTACAGTGGAGGAAAAGGAAATCTCCTGTTCTGTGCCATATGCGGAAGAGCAGTACGGAAGATTTGCCGTGTTCCCACTGCAATCATGGGGACAGTATATTTAAGTGAGGGGGTGCAGGGGGGCTTACCTCCCTGCAGAAACAGTAGTTTTATTTTTTTTAACACCTCTTCAGTATTTTGAAATACTGAAACTTCGGCATTATGAGTCTTGGCCAATAGAACTTTGGTGTTTCAATATTTCAAGATACTGAAGTGAAACTATATATATATATCTATATATATATATATATATATATATATATATATATATATATATATATATATATATATATATATATATATATATATATACATATACAGATATATTTATATATGGATCTGCTTTACAAGCTCAAAGTTTCAAAACTTTGAACTGCAAATGCTCAAGACCATAAGATCAAAGTTTTCAGACTTTGAAATTGTAATTAAAAAACAAACAAAAAAGTTTTGTTTTATGTTTTTGCAGGGGAATAAACCCCCCTGCACCCCCATGTGGGGCGGGGGCTGTGCCCCCCTGAACCGCCTGCTAAATAAAAATACCATCTCTAAGATTGGACTACAGTGAGGAAAGTGGTAAATTTCCCATTCCACACTGTACAGCAATCTCCATTCAAAACATTCAAAGTTTCAAAACTTTGATCTAATGGTCTCAACCATTTGCAGGTCAAAGTTTTTAAAACTTCAAGCTTGTGAAGGCAATCCATATATAAATATATACATATATATATATATATATATATATATATATATATATATATATATGTCTATACACACACATACACACACATGCGCGCACATATCATACACTCACACACTCACTTACATATACATATTCAGACATTCATGTACGCACAAGCATACACACACAAACCCACAAACATGCTCTCTCAGACAGTTCCACATACACACACACACACACACACACACACACACACACACACACACACACACACACACACACACCACACTACCCCATAAGCTTCAATAAAACATTAAGCAAAATCAGTTGGAGCATTCTAAAGTATGTGCCTCAAGATGAAGCAGTTGAATATTTCAATTCAACTTTCCTCAGTATACTCAATAGAATGACCCCCCTCCGGAATAAGAGAATCAAAGCAAATCACGCAATTTGGCTTTCTAGAGACACAAAAAAACTTATGAATACCAGAGACCGAGCATGGAAAAAATGGCATAATAGTAAAAACCCCATAGATCTTCAGCTTTTCAAACAACTCCGCAATCAAGTAAAGCGTCTAGTTATTAATGATAAAAAACAGTACTACTTCCATCTCCAAAACCAACACAACTATAACCCAAAACAGTTCTGGAATTCAGTCTCCACTCTATTAAACCTTGGCACCAAAAGCAATCCTTGCCCAAACCCTGAAAAAACCCCTGCTGAACTAGCTACCCTTTTCAACTCCTACTTCATAGACACTATATCCAAACTTGCTTCCACCTTTCCTACAGCTACTCACAAAAGCAACCCCACTTCTACAAACCATACCCCAGAAAAGCCTTCCCACCAGTCCTTCTCCTTCTCTCATGTTCCCACTTCCACTATTTCTAAACTCCTGCTAAAACTCAAACCCAGTAGCACCTCCCCAGACAGTTTATCCCCAGAATACCTTCAAATGTCTGCCAACTCCATCAGCTACCCCATAAGCATTCTCATAAATAGATCTATCCAATAAGCCTGTGTACCATCCATTTGGAAGAAAACTTATATCATACACTTACATAAAGGCAGTAATAATTCAGACATCTCAAATTTCCACCCCATAACCATTCTATCTCCTATTTCTAAAATAATGGAAAAATGTACTCAAATTCAACTCATGGATTACCTATCCCAAAACCAACTACTTTCCACAACTCTGCATGGATTCCGCCATGGCCATAGTACTACAACTGCTCTCCTATCCTTCCTAGACACTGTTAACCACAGCCGCAATGATGGTAAACTTGTCTCCGCATTCTTTATTGATTTCTCTAAAGCTTTCAACACCATCTCCCATCCTTTCCTCCTTTCTAAGCTCTCACCCCTTGCCTTATCCACACCTATCCTTAACTGGTTCACCAGTTACCTCACAGACAACAATCCACCTAATGGTTGTACTCTTTCTCTCCTTTTCTCATTACTTCTACCAGAGTTCCACAAGGCTCCATCTTAGGCCCTCTCCTGTTCAGTATTTTTATGAATGACTTTCACTCCACTTTCACTCATGCATCTGTAGTTCAATACGCGGATGATTCTATTATTATCTGCTCTGGTAACTCTGAGACCGAACTTCTGACTATCACCCAGAATGCTTTCTCTGTTACCGAAACCTGGATGACAAATAATCACCTCGCCCTCAAACCAAATAAAACAAAACTCTTGCTCTTTACACCCAAAAAAAGTACCACCATTAATAAATCTGATTTCATCATTTTCTCCTCCAACAAGACTGCCTTAGAGGTAGTTTCCCATACTAAGTTACTTGGCATAACCTTAGATGACAACTTAACCTTTGACCGACACATCCACAACACCATCAAAAAACACACCAAAAACTTGGTACCCTCTACCGACATAAACACTTTTTAAACTACTCTACTAGAAAAACACTCGGCCAAACTTTTCTCCTACCTTCTCTCCTCTGTGGTTACTAGAGCAAAATATTCTTCCCACCACTGTCACTCATTACAATCCCTGAAATGGCTAGAACTCCCACAACACCTAGCTTACATACAACTAGCCACAGCACACAAATTCATCTATAATTCCTCCAAATGCCCAGCCCTGGCTTCACTTCTGACTCTTTATCAAACAAACCGTTTGCTAAGATCTGAAAATCAATCACTTATCCAAGTTAAGAGACCTAAACTCCCTGTAGGCTAATACCTTTACTCCTTCACTGTAGCTAAACTCTGGAATGCCCTTCCACCTTCTGTACAGACTATAAATAATGCCCCGTCATTCAAAAAAATCACTCTACCAACATCTCTCCTCTCATTGGCTATGCCCTTCCACCATGCCCAATTCCTCAGTCACCTGATTACTAACCTGACTCATCTCTCAGATACCCACACTATTCTTCACTCTCCCTATTGTGCACTCACCCTTAATCACAGCACAGTGTGCCTCAGCCTGCCTCACATGGTGTGTACAAATTGTGTAAGTGCAGATTATCATTATCTGTCTGATCTACTGAATACCTGCCAAGCACCAGAGTCTTCCACAAAATGTTGCTATACATTGCCTATGTTACTGTGTCCCTTCTGACTCCTATATTATTCTATTGTATATTGTTAAATGCTGTTATTACTCTTGTATGTTGTTAAATGCTGTTATTAACTCTCTAGATAATCTTTAATTATGTACATTGTTTTTTTTTTTGTTTTTTGGAGCTTTTCTCCCCGGACCTCCACTGAAAATGGGCTCATTTCAGCCCAGTGGACTTTCCTGGTTAACAAAAGCAAATAAATAATAATAAATAAATAAATAAATAAATAAATAAATAAATAAATACCCACCTGATTTCTCTCACAGACACATTCACTCATTCAGACACACACACACACACACACACACACACACACACACACACACACACACACACACACACACACACACACACACACACACACAAATTACTCTCACAATCTGCTACCTAACCCTCAATTTCAACCACCTAAGTAGACACTCACTCACACACAAACACACACAAACTCAAAACATGCATACACACACTCACCTGAACCCCATAATATCCCTACAGACAAATGCACACATACTGCTACACATTCTCCCCCCACCTCTACCTTTCCGCAGACACTTACCATTTACACAATATTCCCATTGACTACTAGGGAACTGCAACTTTTAGGCTATGTTCATTAACACATATGGCCCTGCCAATTTACACAGCTGAGCGATTCTCTGAATCGCTTGGCTACTTAAATGCCTTAATGCAGGCATTTCTGGGGGAGAGCACATGGTTACTTAGCATTAGCCACTCCCCCATGTCTCATTAGCATTGAACAAAGATAGCCATGGGTTCACTCTGCTGCAGTGATTCTACAGACAGTGTAGATTCACTGCAGGGGGTCTGTTTCTAAATTGGAGAGGTCTGCCGCCAGTGGAAAAAAATGACTGTGTTAGGGCTTAACATTGGCAGTAGCCTTTTCTGAATCCCAGCCAATAGATTTTATATATATATATATATATATATATATATATATATATATATATATATATATATATATATATATATATATATATATATATATATATATATAAAACTGTAAATAATAAAAGAAGACCCAAACAACAATATGTATATTGCTGGCAATTGTACAAAATTAAAAAGTCATGGACTTACAGGGATGTGCTTCCATGTGCCAGTATGTATGCATACAAACTATAATGGTACAGCCTCTGAGAGATATCAGATGTGGGCACATTTGAATTACACGATTAAGCAATTATTTCTCATATTCCAAGGTACTACAACTTAACATAATAATAATAATAATAATAATAATAATAATAATAATCTTCTTACTTTTCTTTTTATTTTTCTTTCGTCTGTTCCCGTTAGGGGTCGTCACAGCGGATCATCTGTTTCCATTTCTTCCTGTCCTCTGCATCTTGCTCTGTCACACCAACCACCTGCATGTCCTCTCTCACCACATCCATAAACCTTATCTTAGGTCTTCCTCTTTTCCTGTTACCTGGCAGCTTCATCCTTAGCATCCTTTTACCCAATATACTCTGCATCCCTCCTCAGCACATGTCCAAACCATTGCAATCTTTCCTCTCTGGCTTTGTCTTTAAACCATCCAACCTGGGGTGACCCTCTAATATAATTATTCCTAATCCTGTCCACCCTCATCACACCCAGTGAGAATATTAACATGTTAAACTCTGCCACGTCAAGCTCTGACTCCTACCTTTTTGTCAATGCCACTGTCTCTAACCCATATAAGATAGTTGGTCTCACTACCCTCTTATAGACCTTCCTTTCACTCTTACTGGTACTCATCTGTCACAAATCATGCCTGACATTCCTCTCCACCCACTCCACCCTGCTTGTACTCTCTTCTTCACCTCTCTTCCACACTCGACATTACTCTGAACTGTTGATGCCAAGTATTTAAACTCATCCACCTTCGCCAACTCTACTCCCTGCATTCTCACCATTCCTCTATCCTCCCTCTCATTCACATACACACATATTCTGTCTTAGTCCTGCTGACCTTCATTCCTCTTCTCTCTAGAGCATATCTCCACCTCTCCAGGGTCTTCTCCACCTGTTCCCTACTCTCACTATAGATCACAGTGTCATCTGAAAACATCATAGTCCACGGGGACACCTGTCTGATCTCATCTGTCAACCTGTCTATCATCATTGTAAATAAGAAAGGGCTCAGAGCTGATCCTTGATGTAATCCCACCTCCACCTTAAACACATCCATCACTCCCACTGCAGACCTCACCATTGTCACACTACCCTCATACATATTCTGTACCACTCTTACATACTTCTCTACCACTTCCAACTTCCTCATACAATACCACAACTCCTCTCAAGGCACCCTGTCACATGCTTTCTCTAAGTCCACAAAGACACAATGCAACTCCTTCTGACCTTCTCTATACTTCTCCATCAACTCTCTCAGAGCAAACATCACATCTGTAGTGCTCTTTCCAGGCAAGAAACCATACTGCTGATCACTAATCATCACCTCCCTTCTTAACCTAGCTTCCACTACTTTTTCCATAACTTCATGCTGTGACTGATCATTTTTATCCCTCTATAGTTACTACAGCTCTGCACATCACCCTTATTCTTAAAAATTGGTACCAAAACACTTTTTCTCCACTCCTCAGGCATCCTCTCACTTTCCAACAATAATAATAATAAAATATTAATACTCATCTGTTAACCAGATTGGCCCACTGGTCCCTTTTCAAGGGTGACCTGGGAGCAATGTCTGGTTAAATGACTTTCTCAATGTTACACAGTAATCAGATGATGAAAAGAATCAAACCCTAAACCAAGGAAACTACGGATGTCCTTCTATTCTCATGTTGCAGTATTCATTACTGTAGGGAGGTTGCTGCCTGCAGAGGCTACATCCGGCCAGTATTCCAAAGTCTTTGGAGCAGGCGGGTACGTGTGACGTCCTATGTCAGAGCCATAAACCGATGTAGGCTATAAAGGTGATGCCTGCGCTTACCCTCTTCAGAATTTTTCTGTCGCAGTCAACGTCGGACTCCTGTTTGCCAGTTTGGGAAGCAGATCACTCATTTTTCAAATGACTGCTACAGTCAACTGCTAGAGATAAGTACCCTGTTGGGATTTCTTTGTCTTTTGATAGTTTCTCAGATGTTCATGTTCACTAGAAAGGGGAAGTGTGCTTGTGGGAGACAAATTCTTCACAAGGACACAGTCAAAAAGTGCGTTTTCTGTTTAGGCAAGGCCCGTGACCATACATCCTATGCATTTGTAAATCCTTTGTTCCTAAGACTCTCCACAGCCATCTGGCTGCATTAAAACTATACCTAGAAATTCAAAGGCTCCGGTGTCTCGAGCTTGGTTTGAAGGGTGGGGTAGGCACGTACGATGAGCCGACACAGAAGAAGGAAAATCAGGCCAGATTCCCACGCTGCGCCGCAGGTGTCCGGAGAGATTCTTGAGGCAGATGAAAGACTGGGATCTTTTCAGACCTCCATTTCCCAACCAGGCCAGTAATCTCGATGAAAGCTGGGATGGTGAAAACAATGAGTGCATCCACTGAGGTTAATCAGCCATCAGATCCTGATGGCAGAGGGGAACCATGGCTTGTACAGTCAGAAGAGCCTACTCTTTCCCTACCATCCACCCAGATGTCAGCTCTCACAACCCCTATGAAGAGGAAACAAAAACTTAAACATCCTGAACCTCATCCTGTTCCTGGATAGGAAGTTTTTTCCCCAGAGTCTTTTTAGGGCATTCCAGGCCTTAAAGACCCAACAACTACCAGCTGCTGCTCCTTCAGCACACCCTCTAGAGGTATCAGAGGAAGAGTACTCTTCTTCTGAGGAATCACTGACCTACAGTTCACAAATTGACTCCCCTAAGGATTTTATCACTCCAGAGGAAGAGGATCCTAACACCCCTGTGTCTCCTGGGGAAGAATTTGGGTCTATATAACCAAAGCAAAAAACCCTATTCCCGAATACCTAAACGTCGACACCTATACCATGAACCACAAAAATCCTGAACACACTAAACCCCGAAAAAAAAAATATGGAACTGTCATAGTCGTCCAACCCCACCACCCGCTACATACTACCTACCCAAAGAAAATAAATAAACCACACACATAATCAAACCCTACTTCTAACCTAAGCTAAAGCACCAAAACCATACCTCTATCCCTACACTAAACCCCACATACACAACTAACTATACACTATCCTTAACCCCTTCCTAACCCTAAGGTCAGTAACTACTGCACACATCCCCTACACACATACACCCAAACAAAATAAATAATCCACATACATACATTTAACAAAACCCTACCTCCAACACTATACTAAATCCCATATACACAACTATCTATGCACTATCCTTAACCCCTCCCTAACCCTAAGGTCCGTAACTTCCGCACACTTCCCCTACAGACATACACCCAAACAAAATAAACAATACACATACATACACTTAAAATAACCCTACTTCTAACACTACACTAAGCCTTTCATACATTACCTATCTATACACTTACCTTAACCCAAATGCTAACACTAATGTCCTATCTATCGCACACTTACCTTACGGAGCTATACCGCAGACGGGCCAACCAAAACAAATCGACATTTTGGAATTAGCGGTTTTGTACGTTCAGTATTTCCATACTTCACGCAATACGGGTCGATGTCTTTGTATTCGCTTATATGGTTTTTCGCATTCGTAATATAGACCCAAGAATTCACCTATGAGGACGCCATTTCCCTCATGAGGAAACATTTTAAGTGGCAGGCCTCAGAGGTCTCTGACACTAAGAAAAGATACTTTGACCTGCTGTAAATGGAACATCCGTGCCCTTCTGTTGTTCCTCCTTTGCTACCTGCCTTCCAAGATGTCTTCCTAGCCCCTTCACAGGTCCCAGATTCCCAACCCCCAGCCTACTGATAAAGACAGCAAATTCATGGACAGACAAGGAAAAAAAGTCTATACCTCCTCCACCCTGGCTATCAGAGCTCTCAATTAGCAAACCCACATGGCTAGGTATGTCCTGGACACCATTTCCAAAGCAACTACCTCTCTGAGGTTCCTGATTCACCAATAAAAACCCAACTAAACACCCTACTTTCCTCAGCATCTCAGGTGACGAGGCACTCCATCAAGTGCAGCTATGATGTTGTGGAAGCCTCCTCAAAATCTGCTGCATCAGGTTCAGTGCTGAGAAGGTATTCCTGGGTGAGACTTCAGCCACTATCTATGGATGTGCAAACTAAACTGCTTGATGCCCCACTGGACAATAAAGTCCTTTATGGACAAGCTTCAGCAGAACTTCTTAAATTCCTTCAAGAAAAGGGAAAAGAACTACAAAGCCTGAAGCATTTACTGCTGTCTCCTATCCCCAGATACCACAGAAGCTATCCACAAAGAACTTCCTTTGTCAGGAGACAGTCCTCTCACTCAGCACCTCAGCCAAAGTGACATAGGCAAGCTAGAAAAAGCTCTGCTCCTAGGTTTCCTTCCACCCTTTCATCCACCCCCTTTCAGAGTCCTGGTGAAAACTCACATCAGAAAACTGGGTCCTCTCCATCATTCAGAGAGGATACTTTATGATTTGGTGGATGTTACCCCCCCCCCCTTCCAGGGGATTCCTCAACCTCCATCAAACCAAACTCATCTTTTCCCTTCCATCATTCAACAATTGCTGGCTCAAGGCACCACAGAGCAGGTACCTACCCCACAAAGAAACAAAGAGTTTTACTCAAGACTGTTTCTGGTACCAAGAAAAGACCACCTATGGAGACCAGTTTTGGATTTATCTTTCCTAACCCTGTTCCTCAAAGCACCCAGTTTCTAAATGATTACATTACCCTTGCTCCTACTACTCATACTAACACAAGCCTTCATGGTAGCTCTGGATATGAAGGATGCCTACCTTCACATTCCTATATATCCAGATTACAGGAAATTCCTATGCTTTACAGTAGGTTCCTGGCATTTTCAATTCTCTGCATTGCCCTTTGGTCTCTCCACTGCTCCTTGAGTGTTCACAAAGTGTCTAGCACCTTTTATTGCTCAATGCAGAACTCAGGGTATACAAATATACCCATATCTAGATGACCTATTAATTCTTCATCAGGACAGTCATGTCCTCATACACCACCTACAACAGGTGACCTCCATCCTGACTCAGTTAGAATTCACTACAAACAAAGAAAAGTCTCACCTGAACCCCACTCAAGACCTGGTCTTCTTGGGATGCAGGATAAGAACAGACAACATGAAGGCCTTCATCCCAGACCAAGGACCATGGACCTCTCCCTGTACTTCAAAAAACTAATTACCCTCACTTCTTTGTCAGCATGAGAATTCCTAAGGATGTTAGGCCACATGGCATCCCCAATACTCATGCTGCCCCTGGCAAGACACCATGTGAGAAAAATCTAGTGGATCCTGAAGAATATATGAAGCCAACACTCTCATCCCCTGGATACCTCCCTCCCCCTCCTTCAGTGTCTGAAGAGGGAACATCAATGGTGGACCTGTGCCAGCAACCTCAACCAGGAACCCCCTTACAGGTACCTGTCCCTCTACAACAGGTCTCTACAGATGCCTCAGACATGGGATGGGGTGCAGTGCTACTACACAACCAGAAGCAATTCACTGTGTAGAGAAAATAGTCCACACTAAGACAAAGGGACCATATCAACATCAAGGAAATGAGCGCACTTCTTCTAGTCCTTCAAACCTTCAAATCAGCCCTATCCCCAGGAATCCTGAAAGTGATCACAGACAATATGGCTGTCCTGTGGTACATAAACAAACAGGGGTGGGATGAGATCCTACCCTCTTTCCAGCCTAGCCACTCAGATCTGGACCCTAGCATCATCGCTGCATATTCACCTACTAGCAGTATACATCCCCATCCACAGAGAATGTTATAGCAGATACTCTCAGCAGAACTTCAGCACCCTCTCACAAATGGATGCTTCATGGAGAGGTATTCCTAGATCTTATCCACAGATGGGGTATTTTGCAAGTAGATCTATTTGCCTCCTCCCAGAACAGACTGATGCCCATGTTTTGCACAAGGGACCCACATCCTCAAGCCTGGAAAGTGGACGGATTCTCTTTTTCTTGGGTAGGGATGTATCTCTATGCCTTCCCACCCTTCATACTGATTCAGAAGGTCCTTCTGAAAATCCAGACAGACAAACCCAAAATCCTGTTGGTGTCCCCCTTTTTGGCCAAGACAGCATTGGTTTCCCCTTTTTCATCTACTAGCCAAGGGCAATCATCACAGGTTACCCCACCAAATAGACTTGCTCACACAGGACAGGGGATCTCTACTACAGCCTCAGGTGAACAATCTAAAACTGACCTTATGGGTGATAGGGTTCTAATCCACTTCAGACACCAACACTCAGAGGATGTACTCAGTGTTCTGCAGGAGACCTAGTACCAGGAGGAATTATGTATCTAAATGGAAGATATTCTTCAGGTGGTGTCGAAGGAAAAGCCAGGATCCTTTGACTTTTCCTGTACTCTTGGTCCTTTCCTATTTGTGTGAACTCCTTCAATCAGGATGAACTTATTCTTCAGTTAAGGTCCATTTATCTGCCATCTCTGCTTGTCTGCCCTTGCTACCTTCTCTGGCTTCTAGGTTGGAGGTCAAGCTTTTGCTGAAAGGGGTACTCCATATTAGACACCCACAGAAGCTTATACCCCCACTTTGGGACTTGAATTTTGTAATATAAAAACATACATTGCCATCTTTTAAACCGGCACTCACAGTATCCCTGAAATGGTGTACCCTGAAAACAGTTATTCTAGTGGCCCTTACATCCACCAGGAGGGTATCAGAGATACAAGCCCTTATGGCTATCCCTCCTTACCTTATCTTCCACAAGGACAGAGCTGCTCTCAGGACTAACCCCTCCTTCATGTCTAAACTGGTTAATGAGCTATCATTAAACCAGACCATTAACTTACCTGTTTTTTTACCCTCACCCTCAGAATCCCTCAGAGAGGACTCTTCATTCTTTAGATGTCCACAGACAACTGAGGTACTACTTAGACAAAACCAAACCTATTAGAAAGTCTGACCAACTGTTCATTTCTTTCCACCCAAGGGCTTTAGGGAAGGCAGTCACTAAACAGACAATTTCTTCATGGAGCTCTAAGACCATTGGCATATGCTATTCCAGTCATGGAAACACTTTACATGGACATGTCAAATCCCACTCGACCAGGACAGCTGCTTCCTCAGCTGCCTTTTTCAAAGGGGTTGATTATGCCTTAATTTTAGAAGCTGCTACTTGGGCTTCAGTGCACACCTTTACCAAACATTACAAACTGGAACTAGCTTCCAGAGCTAGACCTGGGTTTGCCAGATCTGTTCTACAAGGTCTCATTGACCGGGGACATCACTCCTCCACCCAGGCTTCTACCTAAAAGCTTTGGTACTCTCCCTACTGTAAAGAATACTGCAACATGAGAATAGAAGGGCATAGAATACTTGTGTAAGAACTTACTATAACCATAGATGTCCTTCTCTTTCATGTTGCAGTATTCAGTCCCTCCGTCCTACCCCCTCTTACTTACCTCTCTAATCTACTGTTACTTATCTGTGGAGACATAGTCACTCACCCTCTTAGCCTCTCCACTACACACAGGCTATCAAGTACCTTATGGTCTAGTCTACATGTGAGTCTTAAAGGTCTTCACTTTATGACCCTCTTTAAACCTCTAGGGTACTACTGTATGCATCAGTCCATTCTGAAGAGGGTACGTGCAGACATCACCTTTATAGCCTATGTCAGTTTATGGCTCTGACATAGGATGGCACACGTACCCTCCTGCTCCAAAGACTTTGGTATACTGGCCAGATGTCGGCGCTGCAGGCAGCAACCTCCCTACTGTAATGAATACTGCAACATGGAAGAGAAGTACATCTAAGGTTATGGTATGTTCTTACACAATTACTCTTTCACAGCCTCAACCCTTTGCACCAACTACCAATTAAGCATGAATATTAAAGAAACAGGGTGGGAATTCAGTACACCAGTAAGATATTAATCACATTTTAAATATTTTAAGCTTCTGTTTTATGTGCCTTCAAGTATCTGAAGGCTTCAAGTATCTGGGAGGGTGGTTGAGAAGAAGGGAAGTCTGAATGAAGAGGTCAAAGCTAGAATCAGAGGGGCTGCAGCCAACTGGCAGAGAGTAACAGGTGTAGTCTATAACAGAAGAACGCCAAAGGAGCTGGAAAGTAAGGTGTACAAGACAGTGGTGCGACCAGTACTACTGTATGGTACAGAAACCTGGCCAGTAAAGGCAGAACAGTTGAAGAAGCTAGAGGTGATGGAAATGAAGTACCTGAAAAGGGTGGTAGGATGCACACTGTGGGACAGGCGAAAAAATGAGGACATAAGAGCAGAAGCCAAAGTAGCTCCAATTGCAGAAAAAATCAAAGAGAACAGATTACGATGGTTTGGACACATGTGCAGAAAAGCAGAAGACAATCTAATGAAGAAGATTTGTGACAGACAGGCATGAGTGTTGAAGAAGGCAGGAGTGTGGCACTAAATCGAGAGGGTTGGCAACAGTTAACATAATACCCTGACGCCATGCAGAAAAAAAATGGGAAAAAGGGAGCTGACGATGATGATAAAGATGATTTATGTGCCTATAACTTCATAGAAGTCTTCCTGTTTGATTTACTTTTCAATTAAAAATATGTTATATATTCATTTCTGCACTATACTTTCCTAAATTCTTGTCTTTCACCAATGTTCGTTGGGTGTGGTTAAATGCAATATAGCTCAGCCTATCTAGCTGTAAATCCCTCTATCTTTGTCCATCTCTCTGACTATCTAAAAACATATACCTTAATAAATACCTGACATATTAACCTGCATATGCATATATAGATCTATACACTCTTCTGACAGATTTTAATAACAATTATAGAACATTTTTGTAGATCTCCAGACATTTTTATTCAATTGTAACCAGGGTAAGACCCTAGCCACAAATGACTTCTACAATGGGTGGTACTGGTGCTCAAGTCTGATTAAGCAGTTTATTCAGAGTAACAAAACTGGCAATTATAGGTTTTTGATACCAGAAGCAGACAGCCCACAGGATAACCATTTGTTAATGCCAGGACCCACTTTAGTAAGTCCCATAACTCTGAGACTGAATGGCTGAAAAAAACAAACATATACTAACTCCGAGAGTGCCATTTCTTGTAATATTCCCTTTTCTCAGTAGTATGGCAATCTTGGAGTAAGTGTATACAAGTTTGGGGTTGGTTGCTTACTGCCCCCCCCCCCCCACACACACACACATACGCACACACATACACACATTAGCACATTAGGGGTGCTGGGGAACTTGTCCACTGCAAAAAGGCAAGTTTAAGGGAAAAGACTGATGTTCGACATTCACTCTTCTGCATTTTCATTTTTTGGCATGTCAATACTTAGTGTTATGAGTGATGACATTTCAAGAGGGAGCCTTTACATAGTAGAGGTCTTTTTTACTTTGCTAATGTAACCCTCTGTGCTATACTACCTGTATATCAGATAAGTACTTTAGCTAGAAATCTAAATTCATCTTGGTGCTACAGATTGTGTGCTGTAGTTGCATGAACACAAAAGCAAACAAAATCTACATGTTAATGAATAAATATATCCCATTGCAAGCTGTAGTTTGTTTACTCAGATGAGTATTCAACAGAGGAAATGTTTTCCAGTTCCATCACTTCTGTGTGCACAGGTTTTGCTTGTTTGACATAATACTAATGAGTTCATATTCTGCTGAACAAATTACATGTAAAAGGCTGGAGGCTGAGCTCTCTCAACATAGGACTGGCAAGGACTGGCAACATAGGACTGGCAAGACCAGACAGGAGGAGAAGGTAACCACACACAATACATACCCAGTCACACATGGCACCATCACAACTTCAAATCATACACATACTCACACAAAGACATACTCGGAGGCTCTGTTCAAACATTTACCAAAACAGCAGAGGCCACCAAAGCAGACACCCAAACAACTACCACCTCACGACCCAACACATGCAACACATAGACCACACAGTCAGAGTGTCAAACAGTCACAGCCCTTAAGGCCAAACAAAATGCCAGACACACTTGTCATTGGTGATTCCATAGTCAGACACACTGACGTCCCGCTCACCAGACTGAGTAAGGAGAAGGTCACAGTAAGCTGCCTGTCGGGCGCTAGAATCCGCCACATAACGCAAGCACTCAGGTCTCTCAACAGCAGGTACAAGTACGACTCAGTCATTGTCCACGCTGGTGTCAACGACCTGAGATGTACCTCCTTGGACTACATGAAAAGGGACATCGAGGAGCTCTCTGATTATGTAGCCCAGGCAGGTATGTATATATATCCTGGATTAAATGATGCCATTGCCTTGTCCTGCATCCTTAAAACTTTAGCTATGAGGAGATAATACAGGTTTCCATCTTAACATTGACCACATTTTGTTTAGATTAGACCCACAGTCTTTAGGGTTCAACCAACTTTACACCATGTTCTTTTGGACATTTTAGGTATTTTTAGGTCAATCTACTTTTTTAGTATAGCGCTAGTTTTGATTTTTAGATAGATGGTTTCTTGGTTAAGCTATGGGTAGCCTTTAGGGTTACATCATTATCCTGTGTAACATTATCGTTTTACAGCTACCGCTTGTTCATTGGATTATTGTATCACATCTGCAGTAAGCTTCCTTCGAGGTTTTTAACTTTAACAGTTTGTTTGGCAGTTTTCGTTCAATGACCCTGACCTTGAGCAGTATCCTACCTTCACCTAGAATGATGCCACAATACAGTGATAAGATGATCAGCTTTAATAATTGGCTTAAATTCTGGTGTCATTCAAAGGGGATCCAATGTCTGTCTGCCTGGGATGACATGCTGGACAAGCCACACTGCTTCACAAGGGAAGGCTTGCACCTGTCACCCCTGGGCTTCCGGATATTGGCAAAGGCTCTTGCCACCCCCATAGTGCCTTTTTAGGCAAGGCTCAAATTCTAAACCTACCACCCTAGAACACCAAAAAGGAAAAAAACTAAGGGTAATGCTGCTCAATGCCAGAAGTCTCAATCTCAAGATGCACGCACTCGAGGCCCTTCTCAATATGGAGAACATCGATGTCTGTGCTGTGACAGAAACCTGGTTCAAGGCTCCTGAGAGCACCCCAGCACTAACAGGTTTCACCTCATATCATGCGTTCCGCCCCAAAATCCGGACAACACCAAGAAAGGAGGGGTGTCCATATTCATAAAGGACACCCACACCTCAAGGTTGGTGGCAACGCACGATGCATCGGAGACCATCCAGGTGCAATTAACCATAGGCAAGACTGCTCTGCAATTTGTAGCATGTTACAGGCCACCCTCTCAAACTCAGGAACCTCACATGGCCTTCCTGAAAACATTGGAGGATAAATGTATCTCCAAACACCATCATAGTAGGTGACTTCAACTACCCTAATATAGACTGGGAACACTACTCAAGCCGAACACTCTAACCCAAAGATTCCTGGAGTTCATAAACTCAAATGCCATGGAACAACTAGTCACCATCCCCACAAGAGGAAAAACATACTTGATCTCATCATCACGAACATGGGATCAAAATGTTCAACACCGGAAGTATACCCCTCACTGGTGAGATCAGATCATAAACTAATCTCGCTGGAGGTCCTCATCCCGCCCCACCTGAAACAAAAAGACCACAGTGAAAAACTTCTCAAAAGCCGATTTCACACTTCTAAAACTAGTGTGGTCTCCTTTAAGGCCCTGAGCCAGTGGTAAACATTACTCAAACCGCTGAATCACTTACAAATGCCTTCTACCAGCACCTACAGGACTGCATGGATCAGGCAATCCCAAACAAAACTAAGACTCTCTGTACCAAAGGCAAGCATCCAGTCTGGTGGACCCCAGCCATAAACAAGCTCTACAACAAAAGGAGGAAGCTACTACAAGATAGAGCAAAATCCTTGAAAGGTAAGACACCTTTGATCATTATAAGTAAAAAACTAAGAGCTCTCATAAAATCATCCAAGGCAAATTTTGAGAGAAAAATCGCCAAGGACTCTAAAGACAATCATAAGGCCTTCTTTAGCTATGTTAGAAACCTAGGAGGAAACTCCCAGATATGCTCAGAATTAGTTCAAAATGATGTGAAAATTACTGAACCTACACACATTGCTAACATACTGGCTGACAGGTTCAGTGCAAACTTCTCCCCCAAAGGAGAGATATCTATTCCAGAGGATTGTAGCCCCAAACATCTCCAACGCCCAGGTGAGAACTGCCCTCACTAAGGCAAAAAACACAGCATCCATGGGACCGGATGGTGTCCCCGGCTGTGTGCTTCATGAACTCAATGAGGAATTAAACCCACAGTTAGGACAGCTGTTTAATCTTAGCCTCACCTCAGGATACGTACCCAAGGAGTGGCGCACGGCGACTGTGGTTCCACTACATAAGGGCGGTGCCTCCACAGACCCTGGAAATTACCGCCCCATTAGCTTGACAAGCCTTATCTGCAAAGCCATGGAGAGGATCATAATGGAACTCATAAATAAAGACATAGGGAACTTGCAGACTTTGGATCCAACCCAGTTTGGCTTTGTCAAAGGCAGATCCTGCCTCTTAAACTTGGTTGACTTTTTTGAGACAGTCACCAAGGCCATTGATGAGGGAAAGGCAGTCCATACAGCCTACCTCGACCTGGCAAAGGCCTTCGACACAATACCCCACTCAGGTATCATCGAAAAACTCATCAGCTTGAATGTAAACCCATACATCACAAGATGGGTTGCAAACTGGCTAAGTGACAGAACCCACAGGGTCAGAGTTGCTGGAGCCATATCAGACTCAAAGCCTGTCACAAGTGGTGTCCCACAGGGCTCAGTCCTGGGTCCACTCTTGTTCGGCATCTACTTTTCTGAAGTACAAGCAAACACAGGAGGTTATGGCTGACAAAGTTTGCAGATGACTGCAAACTGGGCGCCATAGTCGAAAACACATCTGACACAGATATCCTCCAGAAGGGCCTCACAGAAATGGATAACTGGTGCCAGAGCCATGGCCTGAAGTTAAACGCCAAAAATGCATAGTCATACCCTTTGGGAAAAACAAGGTTACCCCTAGCTACCATATAGGTGGCAATCCACTGAGCACAGAAAAAGTCATCAGGGATCTGGGGACCCACATGTTGACAGTAGCCTACACTCATCTCACATCTGATCATGAAGGGATTCACATCTAGATCAAGGGTCATCGTCCCCTGTACTCATCACTCATTAGACCTATGATTGAGTACAATGCCCGCTCAGAATGTATCTGACCAGACACCTGCTGCAGCTTGAAAGGCCCCAAAGTTCCTCACCGAAAGGATAAAGGGTCTCAAAAATATGTCTTATGCTGCCCGACTGAAATAACTCCAGCTCTATTCAGTCTCATACCGCTTGCTCAGAGGTGACCTGTGCCTGACATATAAGGCCATGTCAAACCCAGATTTGATGAATATGCTTCACCTCAAAAATCTACATCCCTCAGAACCACAAGGGCGGAGACTTAAACTTACGGTTATAAAGAGAACGCTGGAGGGACAGATTCATCACCCAGAGACTACTGCTGTGTGGAACAAAATCCTGGTACATGTGAGGCAGAGCAGCTGGCCTTGTTCAAGAGGAATCTTGACCAATGGGAGATCGCAGATATTAACCTGCATATGCATATATAGATCTGTCACTGCTTCTGACAGAGGCACAGAAAAATGATAGGCATTTTGTAGACATTTTTATTCAATTGTAACCAGGGTAAGGCCACAAATGACTAATGGGGTCTGATTAAGCAAAACTGGCAATTATAGGTTTTTGCAGACAGCCCACAGGATAACCATTAGCTAGAAATCTAAATTCATCTTGGGCTACAGATAGTATGAACCTATGCAAACCTAATGAGTTCATATTCTGCTGAACAAATTACATGTAAAAGATATAGTTTCAAACCTTCATTGTCATCAATTACAAAGTTCAAGCATTTAGGCACAAACTAATGAGACAGATGTTAAGTACATCAGTAAGGAAGGTTTAGTATGTTTTGCTTATGGGTAGAATTGAACCCTAAACCTCCAAAGAATGCCTTCTCAAGAATGGGCTCTGCTAAAAGAATCTAGCTTAAATGTTTCAACAAAGGATATAGACTTCTGATGACTATGCTATAAGAATACACCAGAGTTTGATTATATCACTGAATGGAAGCATTAGTTGTCAAATGGACTTTACTTAGAACAGTGCAACAGTTTAGGTTAGGCCTTTGCAGATGTAATAAAAGCACTGACCTCATGTAAATTGGTCAAGGGATTACATACTGCCATTCAAGTTATGAGGTCTTTGAGCTGTACGTTCCCATTGTTATTATTGATGCTTGTCAACCATACGTTTTTTCTTAGGCATCTTATATTCTGCATCTTCAAGCAGCTAACAAACACTCTTCATGTTTTAATAGCTGCAGGGAAGTAACCTAGATCATAAAAGTGGAATTAAAAAGGGATTATGTAACTCAATAGGAACTTGATTACAACACATAATCTTGTACTATTGCTATAATATTCAAAAACATTTACTGATTGTCTTCAGGGGAATGCAGAAGATAAATAAATGAATTTAAGAATCAAGAGTCAAATGTCAAAGTTAGACTTGCAATAAACTTGAACATTGTTGTTTCTTTTATGATTACAGCACAGACAGAAGCAAACCAGTCAGAAAAATGGCAGTCCTATCAAAACAGTCTCAATTCTAACCATTTTCATGAAGATTATGTTATCTAAAAAAGCACTGTCTTGTAAAGCACTGCAGTGCAAGCTATTCCATGTCTCACACACCAGACATCCATGCATTCCACAAAGAGGTGTTGCATTATATTTGACTGGCAGCAGAGAGAGACAAATAGACTAGCTACTCTGTTTTTTAAATGCACTTAATATTGCAATGTCTCTGTTTGTGTGTTCTCCCTTACTCCTTCTCCTGCTCTTTTACTACCTACTGCATGCCTCCATTGAATTCCTGTCTACCATCAAGTCATTCAATTCATTCTATGAGTCGATAGCCCCCTTTATGATGAAGTACATTCACTGATCTAATGAGGAGATGGTCCCTACAGTCTGGGCCTGAGCCCTCTCCTCCCACTGCCCTTCCTGCTCAGGATGACCCCTTCTTTGTGCCTGTCATAGTCTTGTACTTGTTCCTGTCCCTTCTTGTACAGAGTGAGAAGAACTCCTGTTCCTCCAGTCTCTGGTCATACACATTCCCCACCATCATGCATGTTATTCTAATGGCTTCCATCTGAACCGTTCTACCACAGTACTCAAAGTATGGTCTAATCAGGACCTAGTACAAAGGAAGTTGGACTTTATCACTATGGAATTGCAGATCTGCTTTCAGTTTGCTGCTAACATGGTCCTGTAAATTTGCATTTGGTTTTAAATCCGTGTGTCCTCAACATCTACAGAGCCATTTCCTGCTCCATTTTTATCGGTGTCACTTCCTCAACGGATAACTGGACATCACGTCTGTTATGGTAAATGTAGAGAATTCTGCATCTGTGTATACTTAACCTCAGCCATCTCAACCATCTTCTTCATAGCTCTGATCAACACCTCCTTGACATCTACAAACCCAACAAAACATAGGCAAACTCCTATATAAATACTCTGTGTCCTAGTTCTGGAACAAACTCCCTTCTTATGTAAGAGAAATTTCACACTCAAAACATTTCAAAAAAGAGCTAAAACACTCCCTAATAAACACATGGGTCTGCTCCTGTCTACAGCCTACCTAACCCACCACATCCTCTGTCTCTAACCTCCATCGTTTTACCCTCATTTCTTCTTATTGGGGTGACTCCCTTTTCTTTGTCTCCTATTTCATAAAGATGTCATGTCAAACTATCAAGTGCAGCTACAATCTATGCATACATGTATATATTACTTTATTTTTTTGTAATCCATGATCTATGTAAATATCTAATTGACTTGTACCACCTTCAGCATATTTATCACAATCTGCATGTTTCACTTTTGCAAGCAATGCTTGAATACTTTGTAAATGTTTTCTCTGTCCTATGTGACTGCTTAGTATTGCTTTATGTCACCATCCCTTAATCTTTTTTTTTTTTTTTTTTTTTTTTTTTTTTATGGCTTTGTACTATGGAACTTTTCTCCTCGGGTCTCCACTAAAAATAGGCTCCTGGCCTAGTTTGGACCAACCTGGTTAACAAATGTCAACTAAATAGATAAATAAATTCAGAATTCTGTTCTTGTTGGTATACTTCACTGTTGATCCATATAGCTAAATCTCTCACAGTCCAAACTGTCAGTTACATCTCTCTCTCTCTCTCTCTCTCTCTCTCTCTATCTATCTATCTCTCTCTCTCTGTCAGTCTCTCGCTCTCTCTAGTCTGGAGCAGAAATCTGTTGTGTTGCTGAATTTCATTTCAACAGGGGTTCTTTTTCACAAACCTACAACTTTAACACACAAAGTTGACTTTTTTACTGTTTTGGTTTTTGCAGCTTGATTTAAGAATCCCACGGATGAACTTGGGTCTGATGGCACATAGCATATTCCCTTCACCTTGATAGCTTCAATACTTTCCTGTCATGGTATTAGAAAACCAAAAGACTTGGAGAAATTGAACCTTGTGACCACCAACTCTGCTCCAGACAGTTTCAGATGCATCATGAGAATTTCAAGCTTGCCAGCCTTATTATGATGTTAAAATACTAAGCACATTTAGAAAACTTAGAATGTTCTAGCAAAAATAAACTAATATAAAACAGCTATTTATGCTAACAAAACAAACACTAACAAGCTATATCATGACAGTAGGTTAAATCAAAAACATAAGTGATAAGGGATCATCTAAAGTAAGTCAAGTAAGACATTCAGAAGTGTGTTCCAGAGGCATGGAGCTTGATGCCACATGCAAGGAACCATTAACATCTTCAAGTAGTCAGAGTACAAATTAAGTGTCAGGAAGTAAGGGAAAATCTACTGTTCAGATAACGATGTTCTAGGTCTTGTAGGACAAAAAAAAATAGCATCAACATTAAAAGAATATAGAAAACTAGAAAAGCTGTGCAATTGTGTGTGTATAAGTGCATGTGTGTGTATGTGTGTGTGTGTGTGTGTGTGTGTGTGTGTGTGTGTGTGTGTGTGTGCATGTGTGCGTGTGTGTAAGTGCATGTGCTTGTGTGCGTGCATGTGTGTGTGTACGTGTGTATGTGTGTGTGTGTGTGTGTGTGTGTGTGTGTGTGTGTGTGTGTGTGTGTGTGTGTGTGTGTGTGTGTGTGTGTGTGTGTGTGTGTGTGTGTGTGTGTGTGTGTGTGTGTGTGCGTGTGTGTGTGTGTGTGTGTGTGTGTGTGTGTGTGTGTGTGTGTGTGTGTGTGTGTGTGTGTGTACATGTGCAACACTTTATAACTATGAATAATGCAGCTGTCTGGTCTACCTCATACCTATATGCAATGCTTGACACAACTAGAGTTTGTGTGACAGTGTGCTATTCATGCGTCATCCATGAATAATCCTTATAAGATCCCCAAATCACTTCAGTCAGCTGGACTTTATATGAACCTGCCACTTGCACTTTTGGATCACCAAGTTTTTTACCCTGTCCCAAAGAATAATGCTTAATAACCTTACCGAACAAAATACTTTGCACCATTTATACACAAGATTTCATTCAATAAGTCAGTACCCACGCATAGCTGAAAATGGAGCTATAGGGACCTATAGGTTGTCCAATAAACTGGCCACTTTTCCAATAATGCAGCACCACTTTGTCCCCACAGATCAGCAGAGCACCAATGCGCTGCTGCATTGTCTGTTTGTTAACCTCATGCTCCTTTGTCTCATCACTTTTTTAATAAGATTCTGGGGTACTCAAGCTTTTTCAAAAAGTTTAGCTGGTTCTCCTCATTCTTTTCTGGAAGAGCACCATGACCTCAGTTTTGGTAAAGCTGATTATCATCCTGGCTATGTGACATTCAATAGAGAATCACACAGTATGTGCCAGAGGTCATGGTCAGATAAAGCTAAAAGGTAGCTTCATTTACAAACATCACATTGTCAACTCAAAGCCTCCTAACAGGGCACTCTCCCAAACTTGATTGCATTGGGACAGCCTTCTGATGACAATTGTGAGCAGCCTTGGTGAACCATAATGCTAAGCTTGAACACATGTTTTATGCTAAGACTGCAGACACAGCTGTTACTATATTCAAACAGGGGCTGAATATTATGCAACAGCATTGCTATCTTATACTTCTGCTGATCCACCAGGACCACATGCCGTGCATGTAGTCATATGCCACTAAATAATTTCTAAAAGTTCACAAAATAACTTTAGCATGGATAAAAAATACAAACCTCCCTACAACCCTGCAATGTATTAAATCTTGTCCATTTGGCTATAATCTGGACAGAATCTGCACTGCTCCTACTGAAGTGGATATTGGACTATTGGGTAGTCTTGTCTCAAGCACTCTAGCTTAGGCCTTTCCAGGGAATCCAGGATGCGTGAGTACCCTGTAGTAGGAACACTGCTGATGTCATGTCTTAGGCGAGGACCACCACTCCAGATCATCAGTGCAGAGATACTGTCCCTGCCTTAATTGCAACAATGACATGGACTGTTAACAACATTGTTATCACTTCTGAAGTGATCTCATCCACCCTGCAACCCTTTCAGTATGGATACCTCTGAGCACCTCAGTGATAACGTATTGCACACCAGCCTACCAGAGACTTCAGTTGCTAACTCTTGTCTTGAAAACATAATCACTGGGCTATGGAGTTCTTTTTTTTTAATTCTAAACAAACTTCTCAGTAATGCTCATCATTTACCCATATTTGCTTAGTGCATTCATGATGAGATCCTACCTTCTCTTCCCAAAGTACTAGTTCACTTGCCAGGACACTTTACAACCCTTTTTCTGTCCTGTTACTAAATCCTCATAGCATCTAGTTCAGACGTTCTAGAAAAATAAAGCCAGACCAGCTTATCTCAGTGCATGAATTTATTTTAAGTATTTGTTTTTCAGACAAGTAAAAACATTAAACATATGCAATGGAACATGCTACAGCATTTTAGGAATTTATCCTTAAGCCACTTGTTATAGTAGTATAACAAATTAATAATTGTTATATTATTATATTAGCCTGTGGGTATGTTAGTGATACAAGACACAATGTGGTAAAATGCTTTGGGAACTGAAGGAATTTAATTCAGTTTATACCAGTATAAGCCAGCATTCAGTGGCTTCCTTATAAATTTTCTGTTGCATTTAAAAGTTCATTCAGTGATGCATGAGTTTATCTGTGTTTATCTAGTAACTCCACAAATTACGTCAGGCACTAGAACATCTTCACAAACAAGTCACAAATTATCCAAGTTAAAAAAAGTTTTATTCCAAATTCTAAAAGTTATAAAATGAGATGTCTTTAGAACTTGGATGAACCAGACAGTAGGCTTTTTAAACTAGTGGGGAGACATAATGGTCAAAAGACAAAAAATAATTGACAAGAGTGCCTAGATAACTTATAAGAGTGTCTCATTGAAGGGGTATGTCACCTATAGGATGTGATGCAGAAGTGTTTTGTTTACCAAAGCAAACTACACTATATAGTTTTTCATGTTTAATCTGACAGCATTGTACTTTCACAAATTTTATGATAGTCTAATCCATGCTGTAGAAATCATGGATTAGTGGTAGACTAAATAATAACACCTAATTTACAGTCATCTACAAGTATGGATAACAACACTCAGTTTACAGTCACCTGAATGCCTAGGTAACCATAGGCCAGGAGTTTTGGCCTGAGGTGTGAGAAATAGATGCCAAGTATGAGTGGATACAACACAGAGCCTTGTGTATTTCTGGTGACTTTAGCTTGCAGAAGTGGCACCTGAAACTCTAACCGCAGAAGTTTGCACAGGCAACCAGTTAGCTATCCACTGCACATCATACATATATTTTTTCAAATTTATAAGTATGTCAATAATGCAAGAGAGAGAACTACATCCATGCCAAGGACAAGCCTTGTACTTTTAAAACATGCCAAGAATAACTGCCATGCAATTGCTTTCTTATTTTTATAACAACCTAGATGTTTCCTGCTGAGAACACAAGTAACAGACTTCAAGGCTGTTTAAGAAAACAATGCAGCCTTCAGTAGAACAACTTGTCACTTACAATCATTTTAAATAGTTTAAAGACAAAGACAATTACAATTTTTTGAAAAGGCAGCAAGCTAGAACTGGCTGCCACATGCTACTAAGGCCTCAGCTTGTCAGAACTCACAGGCACAATGAGTGCAGGGTTCTCAGAAAACGTTCATAACTGAGAGCAGCATGATCAAAAACAATGTTAATACTTTAACTCTGACAGTGAACTTCTAATGTGCAAAATCTCAAATTCTGCCTCACATCTGGAAGAGAAACAGTAACTACCATACAGTGGGAAAATGCCTGATAGAACGATATTCATAAGAAAGCCTGCCATACCTCAGCTTGTCTTTATGTGTCGCACCTGAGTGCCAGCTGTGTTGGAATACATTCAGTTAGCTGTGCAGTGTGAAAGAAAGGGACTTAAGAAGTTAACTATTTAAGATGCCCTAAGGGACAGCTTGTCAAGTCTTTTACAGTGTCTGAGGAAGACAAATGTAATACTGTGTCTAATAAAGTGCCTGCTAGCATATGCAGAATAATAGCAGACTGCTAATAAAAGACATTCAATTTTAATTTGACAAAATACTACCTTTCATCAGGAACATAATGAAGCCACTATTTTATTCAATTACAAGTAAGATTCTTCATGTGATGTGGCCAGAGGACAGAGAAAATGTCTGTGGCAGACACATTTTCCAATGGATCTTTAGAATGTCCATATTTAGTAAGCTTACAAAATCTTGGTAGTACATTTGGGTAGCTTTGAGTATGAACCTTTCTGCTGAAAGAATGAACTTTAAATAAATAAGATGCTTTCAGCTGCTACCACATGAGGTGAATGATATGTGCACACACTTCTCTACTAAATTAAACAGAGTGAATGAATCACTCATAATTAACAACAAACACTGTAAAATAGAAAATTACATTTGTATGAAAAGATGCATATGCTGGCCTAATATACAACAGTTCTTATTAGAAAACCTACAACGTAGTAAAGGTAGTCTGAAATTCAGTAGAGATTTTATTAGCATTAAGTTTAATCAGCTATAATGGTGAATGTTTTTTTTTTAAGAAAACACCAGTTGATTTGAGATGTTGCTTTAAAAGGACACAAATAAAGAATTACGCTGAAAGGTGTGATTTGCCTGTTAGCAGGCAGTAGTTTAAAGTTTTGCAATAGAAAGGTGTAATGCACAAACATGCAGATGTCTAGACAGATGCTTATTAAGCTTGCTTTTGCAATTTTAAGCTGGATACATCTAGGTTTCTTTGTTCTACCAGTCACTTGCTATGCAGGTGTGGCTGAAAGATACTTCATAAATGTACCCTGTTCCATGTTTTTGCATTACAGAAATTATTAATTTACTTTTTTCCTAGTTACATTGCAGCATCATTCAGCCTGCCAAAGAACTTCTTCACCTGCCCAGATAAATTTTAAGTCTGACTAAATTAACTATGCTACCTTTAATATTTTGACATCAAAGTTTTAAGAAGGGGTTTCCATTACTTCCCCTTTTTGAATGAGCAAAGAGGAAGAATCCATTTCCTGGCTTGTTGCAGACTGTTGATAAATTCAGTGGGACTCATCTTGTTCCCCTAAGTACAAAGTCTTTATCTGTATGTGACCATAATTAGAGTTATTCACAAAACTGAAGAACAAACACTTTAAAATGAAAAAGATACACCAAGGCAAGGAAGCAGATAAAATCCAATTTATTGTAAGCGCTTTCGCCTTGGATAATACCAAGACTTCATCAGACAAAAAGTAACAGCCTGTGGCTGTGTCTGTGTGGCTGTTACTTTTTGTCTGATGAAGTCTTGGTATTATCCAAGACGAAAGCACTTACAATAATTAGAGTTATTACTGACTTTGCTGTCTGATTTCCCTGAGTGGGGTTTAACAGCTGGAGAACAATGTCCACTTTTCATGACAGAAGATAGTCTTCAACACTTGATGCATGTATGTTGTAAAAAAAATGCCATGCCCCAGTTTATACTTTTTCAGACAGTACATTAATTCTTAAATTATACCTCATGAGTATTTTGGCTTTCTTGTTTATAAGACTTAGAATGTTCCTACTGCATTAAAACAATTGTCTCTTGTAAATAAAGCCATATACTAGATAAGGATGTTTTCATATCAGGCATTTCCACTGTGTGAGAGTACATTGTTTCACTTCCAGATGCAAGGCAGCATTTGGACTCTTCCAGACGCGAGGCAGTATTTGGAGATCTTACACCTTAGAAGTTAAATGCTTCATGGCCAGCATTAATGTATTAAAGTCATTTCTGGTTATGTGGCACTCATATGTGAATGTTTTCTGAGAATCCAGTACTCGGTTCACTATACCTGTAAGTTTTATAAGCTAATGCTGCTTTAGCATAAGACAGACAGTAGTTTGCTGCATTTTCAAAATATATGTTATATTTTTCTGTAAACTGCTTAAAATGCTTGTAAATGGCATGATGCTCAAATGAAGACTGTCAGGTCAAAGTAAGATTTAGACTACTTAGATATAAACTCATACTCTGCTGATAAAAATCATTTATACTCCCTGAAGGCTTGTGTTACCGAGACGTCAGAGGAATAAAAAGTGAGGATTTTACAGCCTGGTGGTCTTTTTTCTTTATTTTGGTGCTTTTCTGCCGTGGTTTGCCAAAAATCCTTATTTTACTTGGACAAATAAAAACATTGAATGTAACACAGTCTTTCAGTGAACAACAAAATAATGACTGGGGGCTTCATTGGTTACATAGGATGCAAAGGCAGTACAACTATTGTGAAACAATGGGATCTTAGTTGTGTGAGCTGGTTTTGAGTTCTGCTTCTTAACTTCTACACTTAATTTGTAATCTTGTACAAAGCTTTAAATCCTGGTGTTACTGTAAATGTCCAATTATAAATTTATGTATTACTTGCATTTTAATATATTCTAACTGCCATGAAATCATACTGTGGTTCTGTGTGTTTTTTTTATTCTAGGCACCTCCTCCAAAGGCCATCTCGTCTAGATCCAAAGAATTCTTGATTCCCTTTTATCCATGTCTCATTGGACATATTATTGATTACAATGGCCCATTTTGCATTTGTCTAAACATACTACTCAGTATTAAAGCCTTCATAGACTGTTAACTAAAAACATTAACAGTTTAAAGACCATCATTTATTCAGAGAAACTGGTAGCCTTGTCCTTGTTCTCAGTCTCTTATAGACTCCTTCGTAGGTGCCAGTGTTTAGCATATTGAGCAATGAAAGATCTGACCTTCCTTGATCTCCTATTCCTTTACATAACAAATGATTCTTCAAATATTCTGTTAAAGGATATAAACATTCATCAACTGAAGAATAAGAAACATTGGTGTGACAGATTCATATCCCAATGTATCCCTTACCTCAGTAACAAACTTCCACTATGTATCAAGTAGATTAGCACTCTTACCACCCTCAAGGAAAGCCAAGATAATTGGATGGGCAGCCTCATGTTCTTTTATGGTCACTTTCTTGTGCTCCCACACAGAGGCTGAAGGGAACTTTTGAATATGGTTTACTTACTAGGCTTGTAATGGTCTGTAATCTGATTGACTAGTACACAAATATTAATACTCCCTTCACTTCAGTGACTGCCTCTTTGATAGAAATATTCTAAAACTCAAGACATGGCAACATTACACCTGATCTCCTTATGATGTAGGCAGGATGTTCTATTACTACTAACTAAGCAAAGACTTTTTAAATGTTTTTTGCCTTCACCGTCTGTAGAACATCACCCCCTCTCTATTCTCCATCACTGACCATAATTTCCTCTGAAATACTGCAAATGTAGAACTCAGCTTTGCACAGTTGCTTTGGGTGAGTCAGTTACTCATGCAGGTCTCACTCAATAAGAGGCATAGCAGCCTTTCTCGTTAGCATGATTTTATACAAGCCCTTTCACACAGATTGCTGAAAATCCTTACAGCACCTAATTTCTGAGAAAACTACACCAGGCTTCTCATATCTTCTAATTCCAGTCCTTTGTCACTGACCACTCCACTCTTTTCACTGGTATATACCGACAGAGCCTTCTTTTACTTGATCCCTACAATCTGGAATTTTCTTCCATATACCCTTCACCAGTTTATTATAGTTACCTCCTTTGCCAGACAGATTAAACTGCATGTACAACAGCAAAGTGAATGTAGCTGTACTAGATTTGTCATATAACAATCTACCCTTTCTAATGCTTTATAAAACCCTGCACAACTATGCACCTGGGAACATATATTGCTGTGAACAGCTTAAAGTCTTCTTTTCATAAAGTCTGTTAAGTTTTGTCTTTTAGTGGTGTTTATAGCTAAGTGACATATATACTGCAATTAGTTTATCTTCAAATTTTATAAGTAGTTCAAGACTGAAAAAGGGGCCCAAGTGGTCCAGTTTGCTTACTTGCTAAATAAATAAGCAAACACAAACAGAACCATATTGAGTATGAATATGTATGTAATAGCTGGCCCCTGGGAGGATGGTGACGAAGCTGCCATGGCAACTTCTGATCCTGAAGAAAACTAAACACAAAAGGGAAAAAGAAGGGAAAAACAAAGTAAAAAAGTGAAAAAAAAGGAACAGAGATAGAGACTCTGACCGAGAGAGAAAAATGAAATGATTCAAATGTGATAAGTAGCAAATTCCTTCATTTCACACAGAAGTAAGAATGTATTCCTATATATAAAATTATCATTAAACATATCTTGCTATTATTAATGCAGTGAGTAAATATTGACAGTGGTGGTTGAGGTTCAGGTCTGCTTTCATTGGTATTAGTGCATTTATTGTAAACTGATTGAATAACTATATTACTTTCTGCAATGAAATGCCATAAACCTGATCAGTGCTGTTTCAGAGTCAGGAATGCTTTCTGTTCCAAGATATTTATTACTGACATACTCTCACTGATCTATTATGATAAAAATCCCGTAAATTGCACTAAATATATTTACTGACTACTTACTGTTAGCATGACAGCCTGAGAAGATGAAATCTATTACGTTAATTATGCAATGAAATTTTATTTTTATGTTATATACACATAGCTAGCCTTAGGCATAGGCCAACTAGGCGGCCGCCTAGGGCGCCGGTCTAGCAGGGGCACTTTTCCAGTATTTATTTGGTGTAGGTAGACCAGGATGGGGGCACCAGGTAATGCGGTGGGGGGGTGCCGTGCAGCCCTTTTGCCTAGGATACCAGTTGACCTAGGGCCACTCCTGTATATACATGCCTAGTGTCTCCTTTTGTTGAGTAATCACATACTTAGAGGGTCATATGGCCAGCTGGGTCACTCCAGTTTCAAAATGGTCCTTTTTATATTCAAGTGCCTCATGAGCTCTGGAGATATGAAACAAACAGGAGAAAAGAAAAAGGTTGAGTTACAGATCCTGAATGTGTGTGTGTTATAACATAAAAGACTACAATACTACATACGTCTAATAGTTTTGCTAGTACAGCTGAAGGTATGCCGATAACTGTCCTCCTCCCCCTTTCAACCTTCATTTTAACATGTACTGAACTCTTTGGAAATGCAGCATGTTATCTTATCATTCAAGTGCAGGCCATCTCTGGCAAAGCATTGTGGTCTGTCGACCATGTCATCCCAGGCAGACAGATACTGGATCCCTTTAGAATGGCACCAGAAGCTTAGCCAATTGTTGAAGTCAATAATTTTGTCCTTGTACTGTGGCATCATTCTGGGTGATGGCAGAATGCTACTCAGGGCTAGAGTCATACCTGCATGGGCTACAAGATCAGAGAGCTCTTCCATGTCTGTTTTCATGTAGTCCAGGGAGGTACGTCTCAGGTCATTCACACCAACATGGACAATGACAGAGTCATATTTGTACTTGTTGTGGAGTGACCTGAGTGCGTGGGTTATGTGGCAGATCCTGGCACCTGACAGGCAGCTGACAGTAATCTTCTCCTTGTTTAGCCTGGTGAGTGGGACATCAGTGTGCCTGACTATAGAGTCACCTATGACTAGTGTGTTGGGTACGTTGTTTTGCCTTGTTGGCTGTGGTTGAGTGGTACACTGAGTCTGTGGGCTATGTGTCATTTGGGTTGTGTTGGGTGGTGGAGGTTGCTTGCATTTATGCTTTGGAGGTCTCTGTTGCTTGAGCAGATTATTATTGAGAGCCTCCGCGAATGTTTTTGTGTTTCTATGTGTGGATTTTGGTGGTGTAGATTTAGTGAAACTATGTGATGAGTGTGGTGTGGTCCAAGTGTTTACCTTCTCCTCTTGACTGTCAAGTTCAGTCTTGATTGGAGAGAGCTTTACTTCCAGTTTGGCTAGATAAGTGCATCTCTCACATGAAACAAATCTTATTCTGTAGGATTAAAGAAAGGTGAAGGTATGTGATTAACTGCTTTTAATCCTTTAGTACAAGACGTTTCATGACTCAAATAAACTAGACCCCACATTCCACAGCCACATTTTATTCATTTCTTTTGTATTTTTTTTAATTTTACATTAGTATTTCCCCTTGATTTCTCCATGAGACACCCTGATGGTCTCCATAATTAGCATAATTTTTTACTAAATTTATCATTAGGTAGTTTGTGAAGGATTTATGGAGGGTCTTATGAATGACATTGTAGTCTAATTCTGAAATTTTAAGTATTTATTTATTTGTTTTTGTATTGACAGTTTATTTTTGATACATTTTACTAATGTACAGAGGGTTGTGTTAGTATATGTTAGCTTTATAGCTTAGTTATGGCTATAGTCAATTTACTTTAGTTAGTTTAGATAGAATAAGGGCTGTTTTGCCAGTCACGGCATTTTTTGATTGGCTAACATAGTGTTTTGTTTTATTTTTTCTGTTGTTTTCATTTTTATCATGCTAACCTGAACACATTTAATTTTTAGGGATGGATTTGGATAAGCAATTTTTTTTTTGGGTAGTTCTGTGGATTTTATGTGTGTGGTATATGACCTTGACATTATGATCAATTGGAAATGTTATTGTTTTTCATTTTTTTTTTTTTATTTTGTTTTATGTCTTTTTATAACACTAAGTGCAGAGTATGGATTTAGGGGTTGTTGAAAGTGGACTGATGTGTTTTGGGGTGCATGTTTGTGTATTTTGAGTGTGCAATGTGTGTAAACCTTTACTTTATTTTGTCAGGAAGTATGGTGGGCTTGGAGCAATTTCAGTATATTGGTGCCATGCCAAGTGTATAGATAAAATTTTGTTGATTACAACAAGGGTATACATAAATGCTACTGGTTATGCTCCAAGAGTTTAAATAAGCAAAACTATCTGCACAGTATTCCAGAAGTGGTTTTAGTGATAGTTCTGCAATTCAGACTGCTACTAGCTATGGGGATTGTTGCATACTAGTGAAGTTGAGGTCAACCTCTGCTATGTGTATTAGGCACAGACCACTCCATTTCCAGCAGGTTATTTCTTCTTCTGTCCCTCTGTCTAAACTACCTAAAATAAAGAGCCTTTGAAAATGGTTTAGCTGTCTGTCTTGTACTGTACTGTGAAAATATATTTTTCACCCTTACAGTATGCTTTTCTTTCTATGATAGTCTTTGTAAATGTGGCATTAGTATATTTAAGCAACTGTGTGTACATGTGTGTGTGTGTGTGTGTGTGTGTTGTGTGTGTCTGTCTCTCTGTGAAGGAGTAAACTCACCTAAAAATACTAGTTTTGGAGTGTATCCATAAATCTGGTGCTTTGTTGCTGTTCCATAATTCAAAATCATCAAACATACAGTCAACACATTTTGCACTGACCTTTTGTAGGAGATACATTTTTATCACAGCCTTTAGGTTTGGTCTCCTTTTAAGGATAAGTAAGGAAATAATATCTTCAGTCACATTCCTACAATTTTGCCACAGGAATATAAGATACCCAAAGGTTAGCTTCATTCTCTAGTCACTACAATGCCAGCAACAAAGATGCATCCTAGCTTTATGCTACAAAGAGAGAGAAAGAGAAATGGCGCCCTGACTGTGACGCAGCAAAGATGCATCCTAGCAGCATGGTACAGAGAGAGATGGAGCCCTGACTGTGACCCAGCAAAGATGTGTCCTAGCTCCATGGTACAGAGAGAGAGAGAGAGATGGAGCCCTGACTGTGACCCAGCAAAGATGGTGTGCAAATAGGAGGTACTGCCAACCATGCCAGGAGAGACAGGACAGTGGATTTGTAACGTATCCGAGCATAGCTAGCTGTAATTTTGTAAATAATTATATGTCATTTGTATATCAAACTGATTTGTACAGATGCTTGTGCTGAAAATGTTTTTGTGAGGTTTGCATGAGTTAAAATGTACAAACAGTATGCCCTACTGGAAGGAAAAGAGATGTACATGCATTATTGTAACTGTCTAAATGTGTACAGTGTAACAGCATATACCAGACGTGAAGAGGTTAATCTTAATCCACCTGACTTTGCAAAATATTCTTGAAATTAAATTACTTTAAGAGTTAAGCCATAAAGATGTTATCTCACAGTTTTGAATGTAGCCAGAGACACAATGTCTGTGCTAGGGAATACGTTGCAGCTCCTTTAGGAAGAGTGAAATGGTTTTATGGTTTTATGACTTCCAGGAGATCTGAGAAAAGCTTTGTCTGTGTGTATGGTAAACCACATGTGCTAAAATCCTGTCAGCTTCTAGTGTTGCTGATAGCATGGGAAACAGAGTCAGATGACCAGATGCATGTGATGTCATTCTGTAACCCAAAAATAATATTTAGATATTAGTAGGAGTTCACTCTCAGCATTCTGTATTCTGTCTTGGATCTAATAACAAGGACCATTTACCCACATCATGTTGCCTTGCGGTAGTAAGTAACTTAACTAAGGACCTATAATTCTCTTTAGATTACTTGGGGAAATATAGTGACTCTGTGAAACTTTCCATCAGTTATTTTTTAATATTTTATGTGACTGAAACTCTGTTTTTTACTGTAAATAGATATTTAGTATTTTCTTGTTCTTTTATTATTTATTATGAAATGCATTTAAACTTTTCATTGCAACTGGTCCTTTTTAGAAAATATTTAAGCTTTGATAGTATTTGCACATATTTATTTAGTGATAACTCTGGTCACTCCTGAAAGCCTGGTGGTTTGGTCAACATTACCATTTCTATTAATATTAACTTCACTCAGTATAATTGAGTACCCTTTTAAGATCCTTATGGTAACTGACTGGTGGCAGTGAAACTACTTTATAGTCTGGGAAAAGTTGGTAGAGTGGGTAATCTGTGCCAGCCTTTCCCAGGTATATGTGTGTGAAAATTAAATCTGAAAGTGTGTGTGTGTCAACTACTTGGGGCAGGGACATGAAGCACTGATTTCACAGTGGCAGTGGACAGCCTTATTTGGGAACTGGAGGAGAAACAGATAGAGACACCCAGACCCCAGGCTGAGTATGTGTCCTGTGTACAATTAAGGTAAACTGTGTTTCATACAGAGAGGTCTGCACCTGGAAATACTGCATGTATCCATTTGCATTCCATGCAAACATCCCTCTCCAGTTTCAGTAGTGAGGACTGAGGCTCCTAGATTGCTGGCCCAGCATGGGGATGTCACAGATGCATCCTAGCTCCATGCTACAGAGAGAGACATGGAGTCCGGACTGTGACCCAGGTGATCTGTTTTTGATTAGTGGACCTGACACAGCAGAGGCCAAGCAGAAAGGGGAAGGAGTGAAAGGGAGTGGCCCTTTCATCTCACCCAATGGGTAGGGGCAGGATGAGTTTTCTGTGAGGCACACAAGGGGATGAAATTTCCCTGGCAGAGACTAGGGGAAAGAAAAGACCACTAAGTGCATTGGTGGAGAGTCTATGTTGCTTAGAAGGAACACCATGTGTGACAGTGAGTGGGTGGCCTTTACAGTCATCCTGATTTGCTTCCTACTCCTTTATGCTTCACTAAGTGCATGTAGAGAGTAGTGCTTAACAGTAAGTATCTCAAACCATTCCTGGTGTCTCTCTAAATGATTGGTTGACCCATATCATTGCAGTGAGGAATGAATGTTCCTACTGACCTGGAGGCATCTGGTTAGTGATAGACAGTGGGGGCAAAACATGTATAAAAAAACATAAAAATAAGGATGCTGACAACTCTAGACTAAGAAGTCTAATATAAAAGAGTGAGAAGACTATTCAATTCACTGCTAAACAAAGTGCAATATTTTGGAACAACTTAAAGCTAAGAAACTGCAGATTAAGTATAAATATGCAATGATGGATTTGCTGTAAATATATAAATTAAGTATGATCCAGCAAATATGACTGCTTAAGCTGTAGGAATGCTTTCCATATAAAGGACACATGAGAAAAACTGAAAATTGTAGTGAGCAGATGCAAATTTGCTTCAAAAAAGTGAAAGCAAGACATAAGTTGAAACTTATTGCCTGGTTAGATTTACCCCTGCTAAAGAAACACTTTTAAAAGAAAAAAAGTTGGTAGATCCAGAACTTGGTGAGGCACTACACACAGGATAGCATGACTTCACATCATAAGGTCATAAGAGATAATCCTAATAATACCTCTTTCTGTTAAAAATAAATAACTTTTATTCATTTTTATCATAAAAAGAATACTATAACCTCAGGTAATATTTAACTACATGCCCACAGAAAGAAGAATGGCTAAGGACTAAAAGAAAGATGAGTCATATATATGATTAATTTATTTCATAGCTAAATAATTCAATTGATTTCTCCATTGAATTATCGACTGAAATTTACTGCATTATGTTCCAACAATATAATAAACAGTACAAATAATCCAAAACTTTTCATTCCATGCAACATCTTTCTGCAGTTAGCTTCCTGCTTAGTCATTAGCAAGCCTCTAGTCAGTGACTTCTAATGTAATCGTAAGTTTTGAAAATGTAGTTACAAAAGCTACAAAATTGTCTCCCCTTGCAGTCATTGCTTACATCTAATGGCATTCTTAAATCTCTAACTGTAGGATAGGTAAGCGCCTACAACATTTCTTACTTAATACTATTTGTTTTCTGTTTCATCATATTGGTTGTTATATTACATAATAAGTTTGTGTAGCCATGGATCATAAATTTCTTTTTTATTGTTGCTTGAATGCATAATACTGCATAACAGGTATTCAGGCTAGTTTATTTTCTAAGCATTTTACTCAGGTTTAGCTACATCTTTTGTTTATATTGATTCACTAGAGGCTTTCCACATCAGCTTGCATGAGTTAAAGATAAGTAGATTATTGATGCTGGATAATATATAAATTGTAAACTGGATCAGTAAATTGCTCTTTGTAGACATTTTGAGTAATTGTCTAGGGCATTCATGTAATTGGAAGATTACATCTATCAAAGTAAATCAGGGCCCACTAATTGGTCTGATTCTGTTTAAGGTACTTCTCTCTAAACTAATAATTTATTTTATTTTATGTATTTATCCTTTATTGACTGGGTTAGTACCACTAGTTTAGTGGACACTTTTTATGAGAGACCTGAGGTGGTACTGATATTACTGTGGTTAATTTGACCTGGGCAAGCTGGGTAAGCTGGCCTACACTTTTCAGTAGGTGTCATGAGATTATTTACATCCACGTCAGCTAACATCAGCTCAAGCTGATGGGACCTCAGTTTAACACCTCATCCAAAGGATTTGATTTGGATTGCCTGTCTAACTTTGCATGACTGCAAATTAGGAGCCATTATCAAAAATCAAGTAGGCCGTGGTGGTGCAGCGGTTAGCATTGCCACCTCACAGCAAGAGGTTCTCCGGTTCAATCCTCGGCTGGGGTGCCTTCTGTGCGGAGTCTGCATGTCCTCCCTGTGGTCACGTGGGTTTCCTCTGGGTGCTCCGGTTTCCTCCCACATCCCAAAGACATGCTGTAGGTGGATTGGACACACTAAATTGGCCCTAGGTGTGAGTGTGTGCATGTGTGTGCCTTCTGTGGAAGGTTGGGTGCCGGGCTGGCAACTCGACACTGTAAAACTCCACTGCCACTCATGAGTGGACAGGTGATCCACTGTGGTGACCCCTAACTGGGAAAAGCCAAAAGAAGAAGAAGATCAAAAATCAAGGGGGAATGTAGTAGTTTACGACTAGCCTTAGATGACTTTGGAGAATCTGCAATAGAAATAATTTAAAAACTGATATTACAAGTTAGCAATCAAAACTGTTTGAAAATAATGAATGTTTGAATTTCAAGTACCACTGCAAAGCATATAGTTGAAGACAGCTTTATGGAAAGTATTGCATGCTATAAGAAATTGGGTATATCCGTGAATGTTGTTATAAAAGGTTTATGGAGTTAAGTGATTTTTAAGAACTATTACTTCAAGGCAAAGAAACATACTACTCCCCCTGTATGAAACATTAGCAAAAATTACTGTACTATATTTTGTTATTATAACAACTCTCATGTTATGCTGAACAATTGCAAGAGTCCTTTCCTCATGAGCCATGGAAGCTCTTATGAAAGAATCAAGATGTTATCACCAGATTGTATTAACTGTTATTATCAGATTGTTTTGACTTTACAGGGGAAAGCTATAAAAGCCCAGTCAAGTTCTCAAAGACACTGTAACGTTAGAGATTTAGCATCTGGAAAACTAATCACTCTTAAGAAAAAAATCCAGAGCAAGGTCTTTCTTTAATGAATATAGGAAAAGAAATGCAAACTACCCAAACTGCTTGTATGCCATTATGCAACACACACAGCACAAGCCATTATTTCTTCTACATATTATTTAGTTATGTTTGAAATAAATTAGAGGCATGTTAGAAGCACAGGATATTTGGTACTTTTCAACTAATTTCTAAAAACAGCATGCTGATCCCTAAGTAATTATGTTTTGGACTTGGACTTAAGAGTTGTGCTGTATCAGGAAGGATGTAAAATAAGAAGCCTTTAAGAGAAAAAAAGAAGCTGGATTAAAGAAAATTGAGCATTGCATGCTGCAAATGCCCTTAGTAACTAGCTTATGTTACAGATGCCCGTAGTAACTTGCTCATGCTACAGGTGCCCTAAGTAACTATCTCATGCTGCAGATGCCCTTAAAAACTTGCTCATGCTACAGATGCCCTTAGTAAATAGCTAATGCTGTAGGTACCCTTAGTAACTAGTTCATGCTGCAGGTGCCTTTAGGAATTAGCTCATGCTGCAGGTGCCTTTAGGAATTAGCTCATGCTGCAGGTGTCCATAACAATTTGCTTAAGCTGCAGATGCCCTTAGTAAATACCTCATGCTGCAGATGCCCATAGTATCTAACTCATGCTGTAGATGCCCTTAGTAACTAGCACATGCTGCAGCTGCCCTTACTAACTAGCTCATGCTGTAGGTACCCATAGCAACTAGCTCGTATTGCAGATGTTCTTAGTAACCAACACATGCTGCGGATGTTCTTAGTAACTAGTTCATGCTGTAGAAGCCCTTAGTAACTAGCATATGCTTCGGATGCTCTTAGTAACTAGAACATGCTGTAGATTCCCTTAGTAACTAACTCATGCTGCAGATATCCATAGTAACCTGCACATGCTGCATATGTCCTTAGTAACTAGCTCATGCTGCAGATGCCCTTAATACCTAGCTCATGATGTCGATGCCCTTAGCAATGAACTTGTTTGCAGATATCTTTAGTAACTAGCCCATGCTACAGATATCCTTAATAACTATCTCATGCTGCAGCTGCCCTTACTAATTAGTTCATGCTGTAGGTACCCATAGCAACTAGCTCATATTGCAGATGTTCTTAGTAACTAACATATGCTGCAGATGTTCTTAGTAACTAGTTCATGCTGTAGAAGCCCTTAGTAACCAGCATATGCTTTGGATGCTCTTAGTAACTAGCACATGCTACAGATATCCTTAGTAACTAGCTCATGCTGCAGATGCTCTTAATAACTAGCACATGGTATTACACCATTAGTAACTACCTCACGCTGCAGATGCCCTCAGTAACGAGCACATGCTGCAGATGCCCTTAGTAACTAGCTCATGTTGCAGATGGCCATAATGACTAGCCCATTCTGCAGGTGCCCTTAGCAACTATCACATGCTGCAGATGGCCTTGGTAACTAGTTCATTCTTTATGTACCCCTAGTAACTAGCTTATGCTGCAGATGCCCTTAGTAACTAGCTCATATTGCAGGTGCTCTTAGTAACCAGCTCATGCTGCAGATGTCCTTAGTAACCAACACATGCCACAGATGTCCTTAGTAACTAGCTAGTGCTGCAGATGTCCTTAATAACTATATCATGCTGCAGCTGCCCTTACTATCTAGCTCATGCTGTAGGTACCCATAGCAACTAGCTCATATTGCAGATGTTCTTAGTAACTAACACATGCTGTGGACGTTCTTGTAACTAGTTCATGCTGTAGAAGCCCTTAGTAACCAGCATATGCTTCGGATGCTCTTAGTAACTAGCATATGCTGTAGATCCCCTTAGTAACTAACTCATGCTGCAGATATCCATAGTAACTTGCACATGCTGCATATGTCCTTAGTAACTAGCTGTTGCTGCAGATGCCCTTAGTAACTAGCTCATGCTGTAGATGCCCTTAGCAGCTAACTTGTGTTACAGATATCTTTAGTAACTAGTCCATGCTACAGCCACCCTTAGTAACTAGCTCATGCTGCAGATGCTCTCAGTAGCTAGCACATGCTACAGATATCCTTAGTAACTAGCTCATGCTGCAGATGCTCTTAATAACTAGCACATGCTATAACACCATTAGTAACTACCTCATGCTGCAGATACCCTTAGTAACCAGTACATGCTGCAGATGCCCTCAGTAACGAGCTCATGCTGCAGATGCCCTTAGTAACTAGCTCATGCTGCATATGGCCATAATAACTAGCTCATTCTGTAGGTGCCCTTAATAACTAGCTCATGCTGCAGATACCCTTAGCAAGTATCACATGCTGCAGATGGCCTTAGTAACTAGCTCATTCTTTAGGTACCCCTAGTAACTAGCTTATGCTGCGCATGCCCTTAGTAACTAGCTCATGCTGCAGGTGCTCTTAGTAACCAGCTCATGCTGCAGATGCCCTTAGTAACTGACACATGCCGCAGATGTCCTTAGTAACTAACTCATGCTGCAGATGTCCTTATTAACTAGCTCATACTGCTGATGCCCTTAAAAACTAGCACATGGTGCAGATGCCCTTAGTAACTAAGTCAGGCTGCAGATATCGTTAGTAGCTAGTGCATGCTGCAAATGTCCTTAGTAACTAGCTCATGCTCCAGGTGCCCTTAGTAACTAGCTCATGCCACAGATATCCTTAGTAACTAGCACATACTAAAGATGTCCTTAGTAACTAGCTGTAAATGCCCATAGCAACTAACTCATGCTGCAGATGCCTTTAGTAACTAGCTCATGCTGCAGATGCCCTTAGTAACTAACTCAGGTTGCAGATATCCTTAGTAACTAGCACATACTAAAGATGTCCTTAGTAACTAGCTGTAAATGCCCATAGCAACTAACTCATGCTGCAGATGACCTTAGTAACTAGCTCATGCTGAAGATGCCCTTTGTAACTAGCTTATGCTGCAGATGTCCTTAGTAACTAGCTAATACTGCATATGTCATTAGTAACTAACTCATTATGCAGATGCCCTTAATAACTAGCGCATGCTGCAAACACCCTTAGTAACCAGCACATCCTGCAGATGTCCTTAATAACTTGCTCATGCTGCAGGTACCCTTAGTAACTAGCTCATGCTGCAGATGTCCTTAATAACTTGCTCATGCTGCAGATGCCCTTAGTAACTAACTCAGGCTGCAAACATCCTTAGTAACCAGCACATCATGCATATGATTCATATGCAGATTCCCATAGTAACTACCTCATGCTGTAAATGCCCTTTGTAACTAACTCAAACTGCAGATATCCTTCGTAACTAGCACATGCTGCAGATGCCCTTAATAATGATCTCCTGCTGCAGATGTCCTTAGCTCCTGCTGCAGATGTCCATAGTAACTAGCTAATGCTACAGATGTCCTTAGTAACTAGCTCATGCTTCAGATGCCTTTAGCAACTAGCTCATGCTGCAAATGTCCTCAGCAAACTAGCTAATACTGCATATGCCATTAGTAACTAACTCATGCTGCCGATGCCCTTAATAACTAGCCCATGCTGCAAATATCCTTAGTAACTAGCACATGATGCAGATTCCCTTAGTAACTACCTCATGCTGCAGATGCCCTTAGTAACTAACTCAGACTGCAGAAATCCTTCATAACTAGAACATGCTGCAGATTCCCTTAATAACAAGCTCATGCTGCTGGTACCCTTAGTAACTAGCTCATGCTGCAGATGTCCTTAGTAACTAGCTCATCTTTCAGGAGCCCTTAGCAACTACTTCATACTGCAGATGCCCTTAGTAACTAGCCCATGATTCAGGTACCCCTAGTAACTAGCTTATGCTGCAGATGCCCTTAGTAACTAGCTCATGCTGCAGATGACCTTAGTAACTAGCTCATGCTGTAGGTGCCCTTAGTAGCTAGCTCATACTGCAGATGTCCTTAGCAACTAGTTAATGCTGCAGATGTCCTTATTAACTAGCTCATGCTGCTGATGCACTTAATAACTAGCACATTGTGCAGATGCCCTTAGTAACAAACTTAGGCTACATATATCCTTAGTAGCTAGCACATGCTGCAGATGTCCTTAGTAACTAGATCATGCTCCGGGTGCCCTTAGTAACTAAATCATGCCACAGATATCCTTAGTAACTAGCTCATGCTAAAGATATCCTTCATAGCTAGCACATGCTGCTGATGCCCTTAGTAACTAGCTCATGCTACAGATGCCCTTAGCAACTAGCTCATGCTACAGATGCCCTTAGCAACTAGCTCATGCTGCAAATATCCTTAGTAACTAGCACATGCTGCAGATTCCCTTAGTAACTACCTCATGCTGCAGATGCCCTTAGTAACTAAATCAGGCTGCAGAAATCCTTCATAACTAGAACATGCTGCAGATTCCCTTAATAACAGGCTCATGCTGCTGGTACCTTTAGTAACTAGCTCATGTTGCAGATGTCCTTAGTAACTAGCTCATCCTTCAGTAGCCTTTAGCAACTAGTTCATACTGCAGATGCTCTTAGTTACTAGCTCATGATTCAGGTACCCCTAGTAACTGTCTCATGCTGCAAATGCCCTTAGTAACTAGCTCATGCTGTAGGTGCTCTTAGTAGCTAGCTCATGCTGCAGATGACCTTAGTAACTGGCACATGCTGCAGATGTCCTTAGTAACTAGTTAATGCTGCAGATGTCCTTATTAACTCATGCTGCTGATGCACTTAATAACTAGCACATTGTGCAGATGCCCTTAGCAACTAGCTCATGCTGCAAATGTCCTTAGTAACCAGCTAATACTGTATATGCCATTAGTAACTAACTCATGCTGCCGTTGCCCTTAATAACTAGCCCATGCTGCAAATATCCTTAGTAACTAGCACATGATGCAGATTCCCTTAGTAACTACCTCATGCTGCAGATGCCCTTAGTAACTAACTCAGGCTGCAGAAATCCTTCATAACTAGAACATGCTGCAGATGCCCTTAGTAACTAAATCAGGCTGCAGAAATCCTTCATAACTAGAACATGCTGCAGATTCCCTTAATAACAAGCTCATGCTGCTGGTACCTTTAGTAACTAGCTCATGTTGCATATGTCCTTAGTTTGTAAAAACGAGGAAGGAAACAAAAAATCCCAGAAAAAAAAACAACAAATAAATTTAACCAAATTTAAACTCTTTACTCACTCAAATATAAAATGAAATCTCTCTGCTCCTAGGCAATGAAAGAAAAAAGACTATCAACAGAGCAAGGCTATGTATGACAGAAAATATAGGAAAGAGTTAAAAAATCAAGGAAAGGAAGATATGGAAGAAACTTAACCTGAAGAACTCTTTACTATATCTAATTGGCAACTCTTAAACCAAGGGACATCTATCCACTTTGTCTCTAATTTGTTTCTAAAAACAGAGCTGTTAGAGTTGGAAAATCAAAATTTTTTAATTGAAAATTTTTGTTTCCTCCCCTCAATCCCTGGTAATCACATCATTATCCATTAAGACTCAAAACCATTTTTTTTTTAGCCATATACTTCATGGTTGGAGGTGACAGTGGAGGACAGTCATTCATCATCCAGACAATCACAACCGTGGTGTGTGATATATATATATATATATATATATATACACACACACACACACACACACACATATGTGTGTGTGTATATGGCATGGCATTAGCCCCTCCTATTAGTGGTGACATGACTGCCACATAACCAAGTGGACCCCTTATATCCTGCTATGGGGATGTATGCTCCCTCATTCATGCTACCTTCAAGGGTTGCCATCACTGGGTTAGGTGGTCCCATCAATGCCTTCCTCAGCTTGTGGATTACTTTGGATATGGCATGTTTGCATTACTCCCGGAGTGACTTATCCCTTAGGCAAAGAGCCCCAAAATCTATCCCATCAGGTTTATCCTCTATCAGAAGCTGTCCTTTTCCCACAGCCCTACCCATGTTTCTCCTAGCACCCAGCCACTAAGTCAGCTTAGGTCATCCTACCACATAGCCAGGGCTGTACCAATGAGTTTTATGCAATGAAAACACATGAAAACTAAAGAAGAAGGGTAAGCTCCAGCCTCCTTACTTTAGTTTTGTCAGGCTGAGGTAATTCTGTCTCAGAGAAAGAATGATAATTTAAGAAAAGGAAATAAATATATCAAACTTTACCTAAGATGTCTCTTCTATTCTTCAGTGGAGAACATTGATTTGTTCATTTTCCAATAACTCACTTAATCCAATTCAGTGATATGGTTGGGGGGGTGCTAGTGTTATCCTGACACTCACAGGTTCCATAATGGTGACATTGTCTTGAACAATGTGACAACACCTTCATGGGATATGCACACACTGAACTGCATGTGGTGCATTCACCTACCGGCAATTTAGATGATTCACAATTAATATGGCACTTAAGTTAGATATGGGTGGAAACCAGAATAGCTGGTAAAGAACTCTTGCAGACTCAGAGAGGACATGTAAATTACATGATGAAGGCACCCAAGATGAGAACCAAACTGGAGAACTAAGAATGCGACAATGGTAACCACTGCACTAGTGTGCCATGCATTGCACAGAGTAGCTTTTTCATATTCTTATTTTTTCAGAAATGTGTGAGAAAATACTGTTATTCCTGCATTATGAAAAACTGAATGCAGTGCAAGGTAGCTCCAGAGGCTGTCGTTTAGAAAACTAGAGAGAAGCATTTGCAATCAGTACAACATTGTATTTAGTTTAACCACATAGAGAAATGAAGCCTACCATTTTACTGGGCCCATTGAGTTACGCTGATGTTTTGTAGCTACTAGAGTACCACAGATACTATCAATGTTCAAATAAAGGACAGAGGTATTGAAATCATAATGATAAGTGTCATGAACTTGTAAACCTAATTTAAAAAAGAGACAATTGATTTGCCATCAGATTCTGAAGTAGTACTTGAATGTAAAATGTAAAAAAGCATATCATTCAATTTAAGTTTAGATGAGGTTCACATTTTTTTTGTGAGTTAAACTATTAATTTCACAGAGTTTGTGAAAATTCCTTAGGAAACTGCCCAGAGGTGTGTTGGATATTTCATTAAAACAAGCTCTACAAAAGGGATAGAGAATGCATAAATTGATGTGCTCAGTTATAAGGATTATACTCCACTCAGTAGTTTTATTTGGCCTTTAGACAGAAATTAAATTAAGCATGAATCTTCAGCCCACTTTCTTAAATTGTTTATATATTTCTAATCATTTCCAAGCTACAATACTACAATTACATTATAATAAAAAGACTACAAATATGAAAAATTAAACATCACTAAAAAGAAAGAAAAATACATGTTAAAGTTTAATATTTCTATTATGAGTAATACTTTAGAAAATCTATTTGTTTATCTGTAATACGGATATATGAAAGGTATGTGCAGCATACATTTGAAGTGTAGAAAATTACTGTTATTTGTCGTATACCAGGTTGTGGATGATTCTAAAAAACATAAACAGATACATAAAAAATGCTTTAGCTATCATGTTTTAAAGAACTGCCACAAGTCAAACGCTGTTGTCAAAACAATGTTGTCTTAAAAATATCTTTACTTGTAATGTACTTTGCTACCCTGCAGAATCACAGTATTGCATTGTTGACATAATTAGATCAAAATATAGCCATAGTAGTTCTAAGCTATGAAGAAAATGAGTCTGATATTCTTACTCAAATTAGGGGAAGTACTCTGTAAGTGAGTAGATATGGAAATTAAGCCAAAAATGGACAAAACAGCCAGCAAAAGAATGTGGCAAAACTCAAAAAAGAAAGATTATGAAGAGTGTCACCAAAATAAGAGGGAAAGGAAAAAAAAATTGTAAAGCAAATGATTATAATGGCTAGTATGAGAATTCCTGGAGCAACCACATGCAGGTCACGATTTGATATAGGAATATCTAAAGATAGATGAAATTAAACCAAAACATGAAAGGCTAATAACAGAAGCTAAAAACAGTAAACTTTGAGAGGAGAAATTAAACCAAAAGATGAAAAACTAATACCGGCAACTTAAAACAGTGGACTGTGTAACATTCTACAAAAAAAACTATGCAAAAAGTGAGGAATACAGACAGAATGTAGGTTGTACAGTATAGAACTAAAAACAGTTGCATGTCTTGTTGACTTACAGTGATGAAGTTAAAGCTGAAGGTCTGCACGTGGAAATGCAGGATATATGTCACAAATTTTATTCACTGGAAACTCTGCAAATATTACAGCATACAAGAAGTTAAGAACCATGATACTGAAAATGAACAAGTAATGACAACTTGTGATGATCCAATACAAACACTAATAATGTATAAGGAAAACAACCAGATAGAACAGGTGACATGAGGGGCCAAAAACACCAATAATTTAGTTACACCTAGTAAATTAGTGCATTGAATACTGAAATATAAAATCCTAAAATATCAGAACTTGCAAGCTGAAACTAGAGCAATGTGAATTAAGGATAACCAAATAGCTTCAACAGTTATAAGAACAACTGGTACAACAATAAAGGATTTTCATGATTAGTTAAATATCTCATCAATGTTGATAACCTAATATCAGCTACAGAAAGAGGTGAATATGAATGCATTGTTAATACTTAGAAGATCTCTGTCTTAGCAAACATAAAAGACTGAAGGAGTACTGCTATCAAGACTTTTAACTATTCTCTCACTTAAGAATAGGGTCTTCTGTTGTCATGGCATTAAAAACACTGAACATCTGCAACAATGAAAACCAGAAGCAGTAAGCGTTAGTCTTCAACAAGCATGTATTTCTTCAGGCTCTTCAATACCAAACAATTTAATGAAAACAGATAATATCTACATGTCGGGGCAAAATGATGGCAAACAGTAACATTAAACATATAGACAGAGCCCATCTTTCAGTGGCGAATGGTCAACTGTCAGAACTGACATACAAACACCAACACCATTGCCCACGACTGACTTTGCTATGCAGATACATTACAAAATAAGGGCACTGATTTAAAGAAGATAGCCTGTACTTTAAAAGCAATTTCCATCCTGCTCTGATGATTAATGTAGCAGGGTCAGATTTCTACATGAAGTATAATATTGGCAGAAACTGATCAAGTTGTCAAGGTGTAGTTGTAAGGTGATGTCGGATGACACCTTGAAAGCCTAATCAAATCACAGGCAAATAAACGAGCATTTACTCAGGCATCTAATTAATGCCCAGTATAAAGAGCAGGAAGCATCATGCCAGGCTGTTGATACAGTTTCAAAAGTAAATAAATAAATGCATAAATTGTTGACACCAGAAACTCTTGAAACTTCCTCAAGAAACAAAAACTCACACATTTATAAGTTTAGGGCCTTTGTCTCTAATATGAGATAGACTTCTCACAAAATAAAAGATAATAAATCCATGCAACCATTTAAACCTTGTAATCTGCCCCATAACACTTTAGCCGATCCTTCATTAACCTAATTTGAGCAAACTTTTAATATTGCGAGCATTGTTCAAATCAAGGCTAACAGTGGCATTCAACTTTACCTGCCACATTAACTCTTTCTTTTCAGGTAAGCTATTTATGTCTCCCCTGTAATATTTTCATTCACAAAATCTAAAATTTTGAAGGTGAATTTATTAAAACGTCAAGAACCTAATGTGTGTTTAAAGCAAGCATTAGTATTATCCTTATTCATAATAGAATATATATGTTCCCTTATTCTAGCAGAATGTTTCCTGGGAGTTTTTCCAACACAAAAAGCACTACAGGTTGTACAGGTACTTAAATATACCACTTTTTAAGAATAACAGTTAAACAAGAAATAAAGGAGCCATAGGATTCAGCATTAGTACTATTCACTGTATCGATAAATCTACAGGTTTTACAGAAACCGTATGTGTACATTCTAGTAGTAGTGCCCTTCCTCCTTGTGTTAAAAGTATATTGACTTTTGAAATTATCCTTGCAAAGTTTACTTTTTCATAGGTAAAACTTTTCTCTTTACCTATAATTTTAGTTAAATCAATATTCCCTATAATTGTACACCATTTTTTTGTAATTATGTTCTTAATATCAGTTGTATCCAAACCATATCTAATCAGTCATGCAAGCTTATATTTACTGCTCCTATTACCAGAGTTAGTATAAATACTTGCTGTTGTCTAGTTAAATAAGGGACACCATTTTTCACCTCTAGTCACTTTAACTTCATCTTTATTTATATATTTATGTATTTATTGACATTGGGTTACCAGGAAAGTCTGACTGTTTAGAAGCCTATTTTCAGCAGAGGCCTAGAGAGAAAAGTTCCAAAGTATTACAAATCATTTTAAGAACAATAATCTTACAGTCTTTATGAAGCTGCGGTGGTGCAGCGGTAGCGTTGTTACCTCACAGCAAGAGGTTCTTCTGTTCGATTATTGGCTGAAGTGCCTTCTGTGTGAAGTCTGCATGTCCTCCCCGTGGTCGAGTAGCATTCGAAAGACATGCGTGAATGGCCGTGCCTTAGCTGAAGGTTGGGCGTCAAGCTGGCAACTCGGCACCATAAAAATCTACTGCAATCATTAGCAGACCGGAGTTCCACTGTGGCAACCCCTAACCAGGAAAAGCCGAAAAGGCAAACAATCTTACAGTCTTTAACATAATACAAAAAATAACAACAGTTTAACTAATTATACCAAATTATCCATAATATGAAAGTATTGGTTAGGAATGCATACAAGTTATATGATGATGATTTAATAGAGACATTTTAGCCAGTTTATAGAGAAATTAAAGGTAAGTTAGTATAATACAAATAGGAATTGCAATATGAAGTAAGAGAAAAGCAGGCTTATGATATATTTAGAGAAAAAGCCAGAGGAGAGAAATTGATAGAAGTTAGGAAGAGAGTCAAGAAGGGAGAGTAAGGAGATGTAAGGCATGAACAGGTATTTGTGAAGATTTTTTCTTGAGAAAGTTCTAAGAGTTTGTTTATTTATTTATTTATTTATTTATTTTTGTCAATACAGTTTCACCTCTCTATTTCATTGTAAGAGGTACAGTACTGAAACAAATGCAGATGTACATTCAATTTGCTTCAGTTTAGACATTAGATTTTAAAGTACAAAAAATGCAATGTGAATATTAGCCATGACAGCAATACACAGCAAATATTATAACCCAAATCCAATGTTTTTATGCAAGTCTATGAACCAACCCTCACTTCTAAAACAACTTCCACTGACAACTTCACAAAATTTTATGTCATATGTCAACAAAAATCCAAAAATGAAACAGTGAGTAGTTGCTGCTTTTTGGGCAACTATTTTAATATTTTTTGTTATTCTCTGACCTCCAACAAAGCAACACCTTAATCCTGCATGTGTTTCATATGCCAGTTTATCTTTGGTTACTTATTTACAGACATAACTGGTAAGGAAAGAATCACAGCCCAGGCTCTTAATTCCTAGAACAACCACAGCCATGGTAAGAATCAGCAACCCACCAATTCTTTATCTTTTACAAAAAGCTACATTTAATTCTCTGTACCCCACAAGGGCAACACTTTAGCTACATGATTACTGCAGGAGAAGTAGCAGGGGGAGGTGACAGCAGGCAGAAGAGCTCAAATTTCAAGGGAATATGAATTGAACTGTGTTAAGACAAAACCTACTGACCACATTTTGTTGCAGACATGCAGAGAAGGAATTTAGCTAGTGTGGGCTGTGCAAGTGCCTTGTCTGAGGAAGAAATAATCAGTTATTGTGGCAAAAAATAAAAATAAAATTTTTATACAAAAATTTGAAGGGGATTCATCAGCTCTTTGATCCCAAAACAGCAGCCACCCCTGCTCCATATCCATGCAACTGTAATGAAAGTCAAATACGATTTATATTAAAATTCCACCTTGCCCCAAGATTACCAGGAGGAATTAAAAAAACAAGTTAAACTATCTCTCCAGATGCAGTTACAAAAACACTGAAATAAAAAGCAATGCTTTATTCCAATGTCACATACATTAAGGAGTTTATATTTAGAACATTAAGAAATAAACATTCAAGTACACTGACTTCAAAATTTGGGTCTATATTATAACATTGAATTTTATAAAGTTTGAAAGTTATAATATCGGACCAGTTTTGTCAAACGCTGAAAACAGCGAAGGTGCAGGACACCAAATTCTTTCCCAGGGAAAGAATTTAGTGAGCCATTGCTGTGGCTTTGCTGTTTTCAGCGTTCGATATGTTGGAATGTTACGGATCGGGTTCAGGCAAGTGTGCGATTGTGTGTAGGTTAGGGTTAGGGGGCGGATTAGGTAAGTTAGGATTAGGGAACGGGTCAGGTAAGTGTGCAGTTGTGTGTAGGTTAGGGTTAGGGGCGGGTTAGGTGAGTTAGGGTTAGGGCGCGGGTGTGGTGAGTGTGCGATAGTGACGGACCTTAGGGTTAGGGTTGGGTTAAAGTAAGTGGATAGCTAGTAGTGAATGTAAAGTTTAGTTTAGGTTTAGGTGTAGGATTTTAAGTGTATGTGTGTGGATTGCTGTTTTTTGTGTGTGTTTGTGCTGTGTGTATGTTTCTCGGAATAGTGATTTTTTTTCCCTGGGAAAAAAAATCGCTATTCTGACTGTTCGATGTTTGCGGATTTCGGTGTTTAGGGTTTGATATTATAACATTTGATCTTTGTAGATTTTGATGTTATAATATAGACCCATAAAAATTTGTACTTCAAAAAAATTATCAGTAAATGCATAATATATCAAAAGTCCAAGATACAGCTATTCTCTTGCTTTTAAAAAATATTAAAAGCAGTTTCTAGATGTTTTCAGAGGACAGATAACTATAAAACATCACATCACACCAGGACAAAAACATAAATAAGCTTCAATGCATTTAGATTTTGGCAATGTTTGAGCCTCAGACCAGCTGAGATCATCTCTAAGTGTTGTCTTGTCCATTCTGGGGGGGCTGCTTGTACAGGTTGAGCTAGAGGAGCCCCATTTAAAGGACAGCGTCAGCTGTGCATTGCATGTCCGGAAAGCATGACTCAAGAGTATGAGCCCAACTGACAGTAGGGCATCTCATTCCAGCTGAGATCAGTATGTGTGAAGAAGAACCTCAGGATAGCAGACATTGCGATTTACCTGTCAGTAAAAGGATTAAGGGCTTCAACAACAGAGCAAACATCCCTAACCCTCGGTAGATAAAACCCATGATACCTGACAATTGTTTACTTTCCCTGGTGCCCTGGGTCCCTCAAGAAGGTTGGAATAAACTGAGAACTAAAAAGAAGAAGTATGCTAGGAGGTGGGCATGACTAAAAATATAAAAAATTGAGAGATACAGCTTTGTACGTCAGAGAACCAAAATAGGCCAAAATGGTGATTAAAAGCTGACAAAATTGCATTGGATTTATTTCACAACAAATATAAGAATACCATTTTCCTCTCAGCGGGGCAAGTATGACACATAAATCATAAACGTAACTATTTTTACAGCCTTAGAAATGCAACGATATCTGTTTGTTGTTAAAAGTGCCATTTTACCATTTTAATTATTCTGTCAGACAAAAACATAAAAAATGCTAATTTTTCACATATGAAATTCAAGCATACCTCTCAACTGTACAGAATTTCGCAGAATGTCCAGATTTTTGCCTCATATATTTAGTCCATTTTTTTCATAAAATTGTGGTTTTCTGCAAATTAGTGTCACGTTATTAAAGATTGAAGTTAGAAAATAATGACTGACATTTGAGTTTCAGACTTCATACCATTCAGAAAATGCATGCTAATGTAAAACCTGTTATTCTATTAACTTTCCAAGTTTGTAAGAGCAATATTTATAAATTGTCCTATTTTTGGGCCTTTGTCCCACTTTATTTATGGATTTGTCCAGATTTCTTGCTTTAAGAGGTTGAGAGGTGCGATTCAAGTTGTAGGTGTTTTTCCTTCCTTTGCAGTCAAACAATCAAGCTAAGTACAGCATATAAACATATGTCCATATATCTAGCACAGGACAATTTTACAACAAGAGGTCAAACCATCTGAGAGATGTATTTTGTGTATCTATGGACCAATAAATAGGTAAAAATTACCAGTGTTGGGATGCAGCTTGTGAAAAAGGGACTAACAGTTATGAGTCCAATACCATTTTTTGATGTTAAACAGAAGAAATTTGCAATCATCAGCAAAGAAAAATCATTTCACTGGGGAAATCTTCTCCTTAACTGGTGTGTCCATTTGCTGTGTTCTCTAAGTATATCAGCCAGGGTAGAATGTAAAAATTGTTCTCCAGAGGCTGTGTCGGTAGCTTTAAGAATCTTGGAATGGCGTATTATGCCTACAACTGCAGTTTCCGGCCATTTGACCTTCAGCCGTGACATACAAATTCTTAGCAGCCTCCTTCTGCTTCTGTTTACCACATTATTTCATCCCTTGGATGGCTAGTGGCTGTGTAAAAGGCTGTTCCCCCATATGACAATGTACTTCATGCATTTATTTGTATAAACCTGGAAGTTATACACTTTGCAGAACAAAATTTGCAGCATCTTGCATATATAAATTCAGTATGATGACCATTGACTTAAAACAGCCTTAATGTACTGTTCACTTTAATAGTGACTGTCAGTCCTTACCACACTCATTTTGTGCTCCATTAGCTTTGTAGTAGTTGTCACTGTGTACTTTTCACATTGATGCCCATCTTTTCTGGGTGCCCACAGCTTCTCTTACATCTCTAGGTTCTAACTTATCACAGCCTAAATGGTAGATTTTGTATGGATGATAGTGTAATTTATGCCATAGTTTAGCATCGATAATACTAACATTTAAGAAACTGCACATAGTTCTGTAGCATTTTTGTAGTCAATTAACTTGGTTATTTTCTGAGTACTTATGAAGCAAGAGTAATGTTCAGGGACTTGGTATGTATGCAGAGGGTTATGATTTGGTCTCCAACCACGACTAACTTGATATGCCTTCAAGATATGGATGTGATGAAACCCAAACTAATAGTGAAGGAAAGGGAAGATCCAGATGTGAATCTTACAAGCTATATGAAGAACAGATAACTAGTTAGTTTTGATCAAAAGTCAACTGATTGTAGCACATGAAGCTACAACAGCCCTGCTGTACTACTTGTGACACAAAAATGTGTAGAAATGAGATGTGCTTTACAGCTTTGAGAGCCATAAAACTTTTAGCACAGTTACCCAGGGAGAGGGCATAAGAGGTGTCGCTCTGGTGAAAGCCTTTAAAAGCTATTAGATGCTTTACTCTGCCACACATTTTTGTGACCACTTTTAAAGCCATTTTAGCTTCATTCCGTTGTATCAGGTTGACTATTGTGAATGTTTCTGCATGATACTACGTATCAATGGCACTAAGAGATGCTTAAAAATTTTGTAGTACATGGAGTGCAGTGATTATTCTCCAATATTGCAAAAAAAATAAACCAGTTAAGCATTTCTATTGTATGAGACCTGGTTTTAACAACTGTGAGCATCCCTGCTTAAACTGTTAAGATCAGGTATCATGTTAGGAAGTAAAACCTGCCAGTAATGGCCAGCAATGACAGCAGTAGAATACAAAATAACTTTCATTCTGCCTGCTGTCGGTGCTAATAATCTGCCCCTGACTTTCTTTCCCTATTGTGTGACATGTAATAATCTGCACCTGACATTCTTTCCCTATTGTGCGACATGTAATAATCTGCCCCTGACTTTCTTTCCCTATTGTGCGACATGTAATAATCTGCCCCTAACTTTCTTTCCCTATTGTACGACATGTAATAATCTGCCCCTGACTTTCTTTCCCTATTGTGCGACATGTAATAATCTGCCCCGACTTTCTTTCCCTATTGTGCGACATGTAATAATCTGCCCCAACTTTCTTTCCCTATTGTGCAACATGTAATAATCTGCCCCGACTTTCTTTCCCTATTATGCGACAAGTAATAATCTGCCCCTGACCTTCTTTCCCTATTGTGCGACATATAATAATCTGTCCCTGACATTCTTTCCCTATTGTGCGACATGTAATAATCTGCCCCTGACTTTCTTTCCCTATTGTGCGACATGTAATAATCTGCCCTTGACTTTCTTTCCCTATTGTGCGACATGTAATAATCTGCCCCTGACTTTCTTTCCCTATTGTGCGACATGTAATAATCTGTCCCTGACTTTCTTTCCCTATTGTGCAACATGTAATAATCTGCCCCTGGCTTTCTTTCCCTATTGTGCGACATGTAATAATCTGTCCCTGACTTTCTTTCCCTATTGTGCGACATGTAATAATCTGCCTCTGACTTTCTTTCCCTATTGTGCGACATGTAATAATCTGCCCCTGACTTTCTTTCCCTATTGTGCGACATGTAATAATCTGTCCCTGACTTTCTTTCCCTATTGTGCGACATGTAATAATCTGCCCCTGACTTTCTTTCCCTATTGTGCGACATGTAATAATCTGCCCCGACTTTCTTTCCCTATTGTGTGACATGTAATAATCTGCCCCTGACTTTCTTTCCCTATTGTGTGACATGTAATAATCTGCCCCTGACTTTCTTTCCCTATTGTGCGACATGTAATAATCTGCCCCTGACTTTCTTTCCCTATTGTGCGACATGTAATAATCTGCCCCTGACTTTCTTTCCCTATTGTGTGACATGTAATAATCTGCCCCTGACTTTCTTTCCCTATTGTGCGACATGTAATAATCTGCCCCAACTTTCTTTCCCTATTGTGTGACATGTAACACTGTCTTTTTGACAGCAATCGCAAAGTGCTTTATGGCTTTGAAAGCAGGCAAACCACTTTAGACTTTTCTTTTCTTCTTTAACTAGTCACGTGAAGTAGATGAAGCTCCTTGCATTAGAAAGAATTATGATCAGGTCTCTGAGGTGAATTTCTCTCATCCATATCTCGAACACAAAATAAAGTGGTTACAACTGTAGACCCAATCCTAATTCTTTATATTAAGCACCTTTCTTATTTAAGAAAGGTGCTTAACAGAGTCGTCCTTTGTCTAAATTTCGAAGAGCAATCCTGCTGTCCCATGTACTAAACTGTAATAAGGCTATATGCGGAAAGAGCTTCAGACCACAGTCAACTTATCTGCACCTCAGAGACAGACTAAAGGTATACAACTTTGGTGAGCAATATGTTTATTTATTTATACAAGCAGAAGAACTGGACCACAAGGGCTGACTTTTAGTTATGATCTAATTACATTTTGTATATAATTTAACATACATTAATAGCATGAAGTTTATCTTGCAAAACATGATATTGTAATAGCAAATGCTTATAATAAGAATGTTAAATTTATTTATTTATTTATTTGACATTTGTTTACCAGGAAAGTCCGACTGGACACAGGTCCTTTTTCAGTGTATGCCTGGGGAGAAAAGTTCCATGAGTAACAGTAAATTTTAATGCATGAATTACAATAATCAATAAAGTGTAAAGTAAAGAAAATGTAGTATACATAAGAAAATACAAATTTGTTACATCATGACAACAAAATCTAGGCTTTGAACTTAGCTAGTACTATTTGTAAAATATGACATGTCAAGATATAAGGTTAAGACAGATCGGTAGGAATAAAAGATTAAATACAGGGAAAGAAGTTGGATATGGTTGGGGTATTATGAGCATTAGTACAGGAACATAGCCACTTATTTTTTAGATAAGCTTTAAGTGATGGCTTAAAGTGGTTAGTGGACGAGATTGAGAGAATGGAGTTAGGAAGGTTATATATGCAAGATATATAGCTGGAAAATAAAAATTTTCCTGCAGTGTTGTTGGCCTTGGAAATTATGAGTAAGTTCTTATTGTTAGAGCAAAGTGGTCTGCTGGAACTGTAAGGAAGGATGAGATTTTTTAGTGCAACGATTCTGGTTGGTTGTGTTACGATTTTGTGAGTTAGAGATAGTTGGTTGTAAAGAATCATGTTGGGAAGTTCAGTCTAGTATCCCTAAAGCTGTACAATGATGTGTTCTATATGGGCAGTCAGATGCAAACTTAGCAATTTTATTATAACATGCTTCTAGCTTAAATAGGTCAGTTTTCCTAAGATTAGTTAAAATTGGAAAGGCATATAGTAGAGTGGAGAGCAGATGGGTTTGTGCTAATGTAATTTTGGCCATTTTGGTCAGGAACCTTTTGTGCCTATATAGACTTCCAAGTTTCTTATGGACTTTTTTTATTGTTAGGCAGACATGGAAGTCAAATTTTAGGTTATTGTCTACTTCCACTGCAAGAAGCTTTGTATGGATTGTCAGAAGATGACAGTATTGTCTTTGGCTATTATGTTAAATGTTGGGCATGAGATAGATGTCTTGTTAGGTTGGAAGAGTAATAATTTAGTTTTGTTTGGGTTCAGGATTAGATGGGCATTGGCTAACCATGTTTCAACAGAAGTGAAAGTTTCCTGTGTTTGAGAATAAAGAGCTGATAGAGAAGTGGCAGCACAGGTAAGTGTTGAATCATCTGCATACTGTATTATAGAACCATGTGGAGTAGCTGTGTGTAGATTATTAGTAAAGAGGGAGAAAAGGAGAGGGTCTAAGATAGATCCTTGGGGGACACCAATGGATAAAGGAAGGCATGGAGATAGGTCACCTGCCATAGAACAGATTGTTGATGGCCAGATAAATAGTTATGAAACCATGCTGTGGCAGATGGTGAGAAGGATAGTTCAGTTAGTACATCTATTAGATTGGAATGGGAGACCATATCAAAAGCTTTTGATAGGTTTAGAAAGATGACAGATACAAAGTTGTTATTCCTGTGATGGTTTACGGTATTAGTGAAGGATAAGAGAGCTGTAGTGCTACTATGTGATGGGCGAAACCCATGCTGAGTGTTTGAGAGAAGGTTATTTGTTAATACGAATTTCATGACCTGGAGATAAATACACCTTTCGAGTAGCTTAGAAAGAGGTGAAAGAATAGCAATTGGATGATAGTTTGCCCATTCTGTGGAAGGTCCCCCTTTATGAAGTGGGATTACATGGGGAATTTTCCACAGTTGAGGTACCTTGTTTTAGAGAATGGACCTATTTATAAGGATTGATTCTGGGAAGGCTATAGATTCAGCTGCAGTTTTGAGGTATTCTCTGGGTAAGTTATCTATGGCAAGTGTAGTAGGTTTTAGTTTCTGTAGTAGTTTTTTATAGTGGCTGTAGGAACTGGGGAGAAAGAGAACGAGGCATTGCTAGTTGTAGGCTTGGCTGGTTTGGTATCAGGAGTAGGGGGTTACTGCTTGGAAAGGGCAATTATAGATTCAGCAAAATGTTTGTTAAAAATGGTAGCTATGCTATCGGAATTGTTGTGGGTGTTTGGGGTTAGTGTAGTAGATTTTCCTGGGTGAAGGATTGAGTTTATAGCAGGCCAGAGTTTTTGAGGGTTTTTTTGGCATGTGTTTTGAATGTTATGATAGAAATTTATTTTACTCTGTTTTATTTGTTTTTTGGCCTTATTTCTAAGTTCCTGATACTGTTGTTTAAAAACTACTGTGTTAGTCTTATGCCATAGTTCCCAGGCTTTATCTCTAGTTTTCAGAAAGGCCCTAGGGCATAGTTTGATTTTAATCTGATGGTTCTAACAGGGGCATGTGCATTTAATATATCTAGAAAGGATTTATTAAAGTGGATCACTACGTCATCTAGATCAAGTTATTTGAGTGGAGTCCAAAGTTATGTTTTTTCCTAAGTTGTTTAAACATATGTTTTGGTGGGAATATGTGTTATCATATAAGAAATGTGGGTAGGTGGTCACTCAGACCATCAGGAAGGCAACCTGATTGGACTGAGTGAGAGGAGTTATTTAGTAATATCCAATCCAAGGTTCATTGTTTTTTACTAGCTTTATCTATTGGGTAGGTTCTTGAATAGTTTGTGTAAAACCATGCAAGTTTATGTGATGGATGGGGTGATCTGTATCACATGCAAGCCAGTCTAAATTAAAATCACTCAGTATGAATGTCTCCTCACTAAGGGTACTAATTGCCCAGTGCAATAAATGTTCTATAGTTGAGGCATTATTCCCAGGTGGGATATGGCAGCCAATTATATTGTGTTTTTCCTGAATGTATAGTTAGTGTGGTATAGTTGATTTCTGCACTGGCGAGTTGTGGCATTTTACAGTCAAGGAAAGTTAAAGTGAGATGGTCTTTAAAAAGGATAATGACTCCACCTCCTCTTTTGTTGAGTCTATCCACCCATATTATGGAGTAACCCTAAATACCTTGTAAGAACCAACTTGACCTCAAAGCTACATAATCAGAGCAAATACATTATAAGAAAAAAATATATTATGTAACATCTTGGGCAAATGTACATTTTGCTTCACTGAGAAGTAGTCAATGGAGCTTATCATAGAAATACCCAGATGGCAGTTCCCTGACAGTGGCAAGGAAAGAGTTCCATACTCTGAATCATGGAATTGAGAAAGTTTTGAACATTCATGTGAATACACTAAGGGGTATGACAACTGAATTTTTACAATGATACAGTAGACCACAATTTTTTTAATAGTTTGAGTGTCAGAGTTTTATGGTAAGATCTAAAAAGATCAAGATTAACAAGCTTATAAATCAAGATGGCAAGAAGGAAGAAAACTGCAATATTTACTGGATGCCGCTCTGCTTAGAGAGTGTGCCACGGTGGTGCAGCAGTTAGCATTGTTACCTCACAGTAAGAGGTTCTCTGGTTTGATTCTCAGCTGGGGTGCCTTCTGTGCAGAGTCTGCATGTCCTCCCTGCAGTTATGTGGGTTTCCTCTGGGTGCTCTGGTTTCCTCCCACATTCCAAAGACATGCAGTAGGTGGATTGGACACTCTAAATTGGCCATGTGTGTAAGTGCATTGTACAGGTGAACTACTGCGGCAGGGCTAGCCACCTGGCAGTGTAAACCTTGACTTGAGATGATTGTCTGCTTAGAGAAGAATTCAGCAGTGATGCGCACCTCATGGTGTCCATTAATGAATCTGTAGAGCCTATTTTAATTTGTCTGCATTCTCTGTAAATTACTCTAAGAGGGTGCAGATATAGAGGAAAAACAATATCCTAGTATTGGAATTAATACCACTTTCTTCAGAGCCTCTGCTGCCTTTATAGTGGAAAGATTTATTGCTTTGTGGTAGATGACAGTCAGTGAGTGCATTTTATGTACGTGACAAGAAAATATCACTAACAGGTCCGCCAAAACTCCTACGTTGCACTGATTACGAACAGCCACTCTGCCATGCAAGGATATTCCAATTGATCTTTACCTTGTTAAATATCTTTGGGATGCAAAACAAGATAGATTCAGTTTTCCTAAGACAGATCTATTGTAGGACTATTCCTTGTAGCTGAATGCAATGCTGAGGCATATTGTGTTTGAACTTTACACTAATTTCTGATATGAAGTGATAAAAGTCCCAGACGGTCATGCTACTGATGAACATTAATTTGTTCATATGATAAAGTTCCATTGTTAATGTCTTTAATAAAACGTATGAGGGCGCTACTTTTTGTAGAATTTAACTAAGAATACTGATCGTCAGGTAATCTTCAGAAAAATCTGCTGGGCATGTAACCTGCAAACTATTCAAATGTTGGTGAGTTTACGCCAATGACAGCGTTGTTAGTAACTTGGCATGGCTCAAGACCCTTTGTTAAGTTTCTGAATACTACCCCTGTCTGTTCACCTCCACCCATCAGTCTGAAGATAATCTTGGTAAATGCTGGTCTGCAGTAGAACTGTGCCTTCTTCTATAAGCATGTTGTTAGTAAACGGCCAAGCTGATTGCTTTAATGTGCAGCTTTCATGAATCATTGCAGCCTTTTATAAAATTCTAGCTAATGATATAAAAGAAAAAATGTTGGGTAAGATGTCAGTGCATATTTGGATCTATGTTTAGGAAATTTGACAACTTCTGTAGACTTCAAATTGTCAAGAAAATATAGGATATGCCTTAAAGGTTTAGCAGAAAAATGTGTCGTACTTGTATAGTACAAGCCATCAAATCCAGCCATTCCAAAGTTTGGAACCTCCATTATCCATATCATTAGCCTTAAAGTTGACTGGCATGCTGTGTGGCTGTAGGTAGCTGTGTTTGTGAGGAGTGTAGGTGTGCCTTTGTAAGTGTGGTGTGAATGTTATGCATTATAAAATAGAGAGATTAAGAGTAACATTTTGCTCAGTGTAGTCCCTAGCAGTTTCATCATTGCTTGACTGAGACATATACATTGCTCTGTGTTTGCCAGCACTATGTTTGAGTGCCCTGTTTGGAGTATAGTATCATTGTTACAGCTGCTGGTACTCTTTCAATACAAGTATCTCATCTGGAAGTTTTCTCCAGGAGTCTGTTGTTGAGAGGGTGAGAGACATGCAAGTATGCAACTAAGACAAATTACGTAAAGCACTAGTAACAGAAAATACTGGGTCACATCAGAGGCCTTGGAGGTCATTGTTAAGAAACTGAGAACTGTTGTAAAGCTTAGCATTAAATACCATAAGTTCAAGTTATGCTATAAGAGAATAAATATGCAAAATAACCAAGTGAGCAGCCAGAATGCATTACAAATTGAATATTTTACTGTGCACATTTTAAGAAAGGGATAGATTGGCCTAAACATATGTGTGTGTGTGTGTGTGTGTGTGTGTGTGTGTGTGTGTGTGTGTGTGTGTGTGTGTGTGTGTGTGTTTATATTGCTGGGAAATGCTATTCAGAAGTGAAGAGCCATATGTGGAAACAGTTTTAGTGGCACGCCAGGCTGTGATTTGTTTGATGTCTGTTGTCATGCAATGTTGACTAAACAGTTGAATTGAGCCATGCTAGGAATGTGAAACTAGCCCACTGCAGGAGGTGAGATGGGAGGAGTAACTTGGCCAGGAATCGAAACTTGCAAAACTGCCCCTTGTGAAAAGTCTTTTTTATCTCAGTAATTTGTTGACACTTTTGCAAGTTTCTTTCAGAAAAAGTGTTGTATATCAGTAGGAAAAACATTTGTAAAACTCAGTGCATACCAGTCAATGACACATGAGCTGCAGACTCTCAAACTTGGCAGTTTTTGCAGGTGTTCCATTCGAAGTGAATGGAAGTCTAGTCTGACAACAAATGGTAGGGCTATTTATTTTCACAATCTGTGCATTATGGGACACATTTAGCTTTCCAAAGGAATCAAAATGTCTGCCCCCATGAGGGTAGACAAGAGTAAAAAAAAAAAAAAACTAGAAATGAGTACTTATTCTGCTGTATGCAGCTTTGGGAGGTGCAGGAAATCATGATAAGGTAAAAAAATATATATGTTTTTTCATCGTTTGCCTGTAGTGGTCCTTTAAAGGGTCAGTTACCTATATTCCATGGGCTTCTAATATAGGTGGTTTGATTTAAGGAATTAGTGAAAACTGTAGCTTGGCTTGGTTTTTCTTGTATTTTTTTCCCTTGCAGGGATGACAGTCAGCAGAAAACTCATGAACCCATTCACTTCATCAAAGAGGAAAGGCAAGCATGCAGGAACATTAGCCTACCAGGGAATCAAATCTGTTTTTAACAAAACAGTAATGTGAGACATCTTCAAAGGAGTTTGGGGGAATACATACTCTACACATTTCTGCTCATGTCTCTGCGTTCAGGCTTCTCTGACTTCTGCCATGTGCAGTACATCTCCATCTGTATGTGAAAATAAGTACTGCAGGTAGTCTAGCTTCCTATCAGGTGCTAATAGCGATACCTATTTCCACATAGAGATGGGGTTGCCACTTTGCTAGCATTTCTCATTCACTTGCATGGGATTCCTCATTAGGTTAGCCTTGAGCCTTGTATATTGACAGATATTAAATGTACAATGGTGGCTTACTTTGGTATAGTAAGCCTGATTGCTCTTTTACAATTGTACATAGGGTTCTGGCAGTCTACAAGAAAACCTTTCTGCATGAGGACTACCACAGCCATATCATATTGACTCAGGCAAGGAGAAACTGCTCAGCATAGCATGTCATTTTACACCCAAAGCTTTTTGAAATCCATCTGTTGAACATCCCAAAAATGCAGTTCATTAATAAAGCTAAATGCAGTTTTGCTGTTTTATGCACAGTACTACCTAGAGCTGGCATGTTAATTTTATCTGGAGAGTCAGAAACATACCAAATCATTCTGTTGTCTTTTCCATAGAGATTGCACATTCTACAATAATGTTTAATGAAATGCCTTGAGTATGTTTTCCCACAAGATAAATTATTAATGACCTGCCAGAAACCTTTTGCACTTCCAGTTAAAAGGAAGTTGCTTTTGTTTCTGAATTGTTGCCTCTGCTTTGTTTGTAAGCCTTTTGCAATGGTTTCTAATACAACAATAATCCTGATCGACAGTTTGAGCATATTACCTTTATATTTTAACATGCTGCTTTATGTCCTGCAAAGGCTTGTTTTAACTTACTTGTCATCTATGGGGTTGCCCTACCCTGATCTCTCTTATATTTACATGGTTAATGTCTGCCTGTAATAGAAGCAGAAAGTAAAGAAAATATTACAGTTGTTTTGCAGTCATTCTTTGAGGTCCCACAAGACCAGTCATTGTCTGCAGCTCCTCCCACAACTGAGGTTACCTTAATTGTTAACTATCATGTACTTTACTGTGTTTGCTATAAAATGATTAACTTTTGCTGAGAAAATGGTGAAAACCCTTTAGTGATTACTGAATACTAACACATCCATGCATTCACTACAGATCTGTGACACACCTGAGCCTGCATCACAATACCTCTGCAACAGCATCTCTTAAAATAGAAGCTGAATTATGCACATCCTCCCAACGCATGCACTCAAGACTTTCATAACACGAACAAATAAAACACACAAAAACATTTACTTGCAAGGGAAACTCTCTGCTTGGGTGTCACTCCTCACTCCCCTTGTTATTCTCATGCCAAGATCACTGTGTCTCAGAGAAACAGTGATCATTTATTGCTAGTATAAAACATTTCTCACTCTTTGTACAGGAGGCTGCATGAACAAACCCAGATTAAATGATAACATACAAGGAGTAGAACAGTCCTCATTTGTGAATTCATAAAGGTAACATGAACAGCTACCAACTCAGCCTGTCATGCCTGAGCAACTGTCACATGAGCATAGTGATCCAATCAAATGAATGTAAGTAGCCTCTACATATGCAACTCTCATGATATATGGGCATATCCACTCTAATAGTATATGCTTGCTTGTCCATGAGTAGGTTCTAGTAGACTTTGTCACCAGAAAGGTCAATGAGAGTGTCATAAATTTCTCTGAACACCAGCTAAGCTTATGTTACCCAGCAGGAATGCATTATGATGCTGTAGGTACAATGGCATAGAAATAATTGGGAGCCAGCTGAAGGTTGGCATAATAAATATGTCCACTATGATTTACACTTTATGGCTAAAAATGCATTCACTTACTAACTAGTTTGGTTGAACATTTGTTGATGTACTTTTTTTTCAACATCTGGAATGTCCAGAAGATTCAGACAATATGGATGTGCGACCAGACTCCATGTGGCCTTTACTGAGACCGCAATTTAGAACTAGTTTGCACCATATGGCATGTAGTTCCTGTTGATGAGCTGTTTAATATTTAATAATGCATACTCCAATACATTACAGTGCTCTTTTTTCATAATAAAATATACTATTTAAAAAATATGTAAGGCATTAGAAATGACTGCACATTGATTATTTTTAAATTATCTTTAACTCTACACTAAGCGTGTCATGTGACTTTTTTACATCAACTCAGATCTATACTCACATCTAACAGCCATTCCAGTGAGTACAACATTTTAATCTTTAGCACCATGCTTATCTCTCAAGCTTTCCATATAACAGACTGAGATCTATTTATATTTAACAAGACAGTTCTCTCGGAGCTTCTGATCTTCCTTTGGGAACAACTTGGGATGCTCATATACTGGTGAAGACAACACATCATCTTCTTCATGTAAGATTACTTCCATATCTAGCTCAAATATATCTCTGCACCTCCACTTTCCCAGCCTGTATTTGACACTGTGGATCAGGCACTCTTGCCTAAAACAAGGCATCTTCTATTCCTTTTGTACAACCACTCAGCTCTTCCTGTTCCACAGTTCAGCTGTTTCACCAGTTTTATTATAACTTCTAAGAGTCTTCTGTTTGCTTATTCTAATAATTCTGACTTTGTAGATTTCTTTCATTTCTTTTACCTTACCTTGTCTCCTTGGCATCAGTAAAAGTGTTGAAGTTTGTAGTTTGCTCTTTAATTTTCAACCTATTATTAAATCATTTTATGTTATAATATAATTTATGTTATAATACATTTTTATATATAAATAGCTGGTTTTATTTGAATGTTGTTTGATGAAGCTGTGTTTACCACTGGAAAGCGTTCACATCACTTTATTAAACTTTTGTTACTTCTTTGAGTAATTTTAGTGTGATTTGTCTATATTAAACCTGCATTTGCCTTCTACTGGGGATATTGCTGGATTTTGTTGCGACCTACTTGGAACTTGCATTCTCATTGCTTTGGGGATTTCTTCTCCATTATTAAATCGGCTGATTGAGATTCTGTAGTAATATATTCTATGTTCTATAGGTGCACGAGGGCAATCCTCATATCTACTGCCAGCTCTCTTTTAACAATTTTTACTGCTTGGATAGTTCTCCCCAGCTAGCTATTTGACTGTAAATATTTTGAATAATAGTAATTTGTCTAGACACCTAGTCAAGTTCATATATTTTTAATTCTACACTCTTAAACAGTGGATCATTGCTTGATATGGGACCATGAAGTATTCCTTTTCTTGAGAAAATAAACTTTAATGCAGTTATGAAACTGCAGCTCATATTATCCAGTAATTTAATCTCTTCAGGATACTGGAAGTAATGATCTACAAGTACTAAGTACATTGCAGTGGGTCTATATCAGATCATCGAAACGGCTAATTATCAAATGCCGTAACGTCGAACTGCAAAATCCGAACCCTAACAATATTGAAACCTCAAAACAGTGATTTTTTTTCCCAGGGAAAAAAATTGCTGTTCCGAGAAACACACACACACCACAAGCACACTAAAAAGCAACAATCCACACACATACATTTATAAGTTATATCTAACCCTACACTACACTGCACATACACTTCTATCTGTCCATTTACCTTAACCTAGACCCTAACCCTAAGGTCTGTCACTATCGCACACTCACCTCACCTGTGCCCTAACCCTAACTCACTTAACCCGCCCCTAACCCCAAATTCTCACTATCACACACTCACCTCACCTGCGCCCTAACCCTAGCTCACGTAACCCACCCCAACCCCAAATTCTGTCACAATCGCACACTTACCTAACCCATGCCCTAACCCTAACTCACCCAACCCACGCCCTAACCCAAACGTCCGCACAATCACACTTACCTTAACCCAACCTGTAACTTTCCACCACATCACTAAAAACAGTGAAGCCACAATGGCCAACCAAATTATTTCCTAGGAAAGAATTTGGTTTTGTGCAGCTTCACTGTTTTCAGCGTTTGCGATATTGGGTTCAATATTAGATCATTTGAAATTCTGCCGTTCCGATTATCTAATATAGACCCCATTGCAGTCTGTTTACCCACTAGACTCCAGGGATGTAGATGCTGTTGGTAAGAGGAAGTGAACAGAGTCTATCAGCTAACTTCTTTCCTTTAAGATTGTTGCTATGGTGCATATTACAGACATTGCAGATTTGTAACACTATTAATTTATGCTAACATTCCTAGCCTTTACATAATGTCCCTTGCTGTTTCCTTGCACCTCATCCCAATATCTGACTGATGGCTTCCTGAAAGCATGAGGACAGTAACTGCAATAACTGGAAATAAGTGTCTGTATCTTTAGTCCAAACTTGCCATACATCAGCTATTTGACTTTCTCCAAGGCACTGTAGTCTTGGAGTTAAATATATAAGCAGAATGTAGTGACAATTGTCCCTGAGATTCACTGTCAGCCGTTTATTTGAATGAATCTAAAAAATATGTTTTTCAAAGTCATGGCATTCACTGACTCACAGCACCTGGTCTCATAGATTTAACAGGGGTCCCTTGAAACATGGTACAGTTAGAGGCATTCGGGCTGTTTCAATTACAGTGAGGAATAAAGCTAGTTTCTGGATTCACAGTTCTTTGTTTTCTTCTAAATGACCTTCCTACAAGTGAATTCTTGGCACTTGCAATTAGTACTACCTTTGTTTTTTTATGAAAGAAATACTCAGAGGTCTTCTCATGTGGAAGAGAAAAAAACAACTTTAAGAAAAGAATTTAGTGTGAATTTCAAAGTATATTTCTGTACTGTACCATGTTTAACTTCTCAGAAAAAGACTTGCTTACTTCTGAAACAATGTAATGTTCTACCAAAAGAAGTATCCCTTCCCTATTCCCACTTCTTGACCTCTGATTCTAGAATGCAGTATGCACATAACATTGCATTTGCAACACTGCCATTTGGCACACACACACACACACACACACACACACACACACACACACACACACACACACACACACACACACACACACACACACACACACACACACACACACACACACACACACACACACACACGCACACACACACACACACACACACACACACACACACACACACACACACACACGTATATGTGGAGATATAAAAACCTATTTTTTTTGCAGGGGGGGCACTCTCCATGTGGAGCCTCTGACACTGACATCCCCTGCTAATTATATATAATAACTCCAGGATCACACAAACACAGGGTAAGGGCATATTTCACTGCCCCAGGACTTGTCCAATCTTCAACACCTGTCAACCAGCTGCTTAGTCAATCATAAATGGTCAACTAAACAGCTGTTGACCAAATACACAGTCCACCCATTACAGGGAACGATACAGCCATAGATACAGATGTGTTATGTGCATGTATGTGTATGTATATATTTATATTTATATATGACTAGATATGGGTCTACTTCTAAATTTCAAAGTTGCAGGACTTCAAATTTCTTATGGTTGAGACCATAAGATCGAAGTTTTGAAACTTTGAAGCATTTAAATGGAGAGTGCCATACAGGGCAGAATGGTATGGGGTGTGCAGTGGGGCTTGCCCCCCTGCAAAAACATAAAAAAAAAAAAAAAAAGATTTTTTTTTTGTTTTTATTTATTTTTTTTTATTTATATTTCAAAGTTTCAAAACATATCAATATATATTGGACATTCTATGGAAGTGCACTTCAAATGTTCATGAATGCTATCAGTGGTTCTTTGGTTAACTAGGATGATAAAATCTTAGCCCATTAACTCCATCCCATCCCTTCTGGTGGGCATACGACTCAAGGATAGAAAGATAGTCCTTGACATCTTCCTTCTAGCTATGTTGTTTTAGCAGAGTAGCCATTGTCCCAAATACCACAACCTTCCCTCTAGCTGCAGCAGTTGTGCTCTGCTGCAGTTATTTTAGCACGTGAAGATGCAAAAAAAAAAAAAAAATGTCACAAGACTTTATCTCTCTTTGTAGAAATTAAACTCACATAGGCAAGCTAGGTGTCAGTACTTTGCATTAATAACCGGTGCCAAAATGTTGTCATTCTCTACCAGTGTGAAATACTAATATAGCTGAGACCAACTTTCTTTATAAAATAGTATAATTAATTATCCAGATGTCTAAATAAGGCAAGTTCTTCCAAAAAATACTTTTTATGGTTTAACTGAATGTATAACTAGTATCTTTGCATCAGATTTTTACTGTTGGAAAACAGTCACTGTTAAATATTTTCTCTTTCTCTCTCTGTCTGGATTCCTGCAACATAAACAATTTCCAGTTTCATCTTTATCATAGATGATTCTGTCTCCCAAAGCTGATACTCTTGACTCCCAGATGTCCTTCGTGGTTCACTGTTGCAGTCATCAATGTAGGGTTCTTCCTGCCAGCAGCAGCCCCCGATTGGCCAGAATCCCAAAGTTTGGATCGGGCGCCAGCTGAGGTCGCATTTATCCTGATGTCAATGCACCGGAAGGTATAAAGACCTCAGCTGACGCCATTTCCCCAGTTTTTCTTGCCGCACGGTGCCCTTTGCAGTTCTCTGATGCCGGTCGGCCTGTTCCTGTTTGTTTTTGGATCTAACCCCAGGATTTTCGGTTTTTACAGATAAGTACCCCGTTGGGGAGGTCTTTTTCTTGCTCCAGTCAGATGTCAGAAAAAGTTAATAATTGTATTTCTTGTGGGAAGCAAATACCTAATAGGGATTTTCACTCTTACTGTATTCCCTGCCTGGGCCCTGACCACGACATTGCTAATTGTGTGTTTTGTGCTAGATTTAATCAGCATACTATTAGGTGTAGATATAACTTTGCCTTTTACTATTCTGGAAAAAGGTTTAATTATAACATGTCTTCAGATTCTTTTCCAGCTTCTGAGGTGTGTAAGAGGCGCAGGGATGCAGACAGGCCTCCGAGGTCCACAGCAAAGGATGTTACTCAGTTATTGCCAGTTGCTGGTTCGTTGATCGTCAGTGAGGCACCTTTGCAGCCCCTGTCATCCGCCTCTTTTGAACCAATTGCCTGTACCAACTCTGGTGTGGAGCTGATGGGGTCTTCAGAATTGCCAGGGACTGGACCTTCTGATACTGCTCCCTCAGTTGGGTCCGGAGCCGGTAGGCAGGTACCGGCTTCTGAGGGAGTTCTCAGGCCTTCACAGCTTCCTGTAAATGTGGATTCGGGTTTACATGCTAAATCAAAGTCTAAGGCTCCAGCTAAAGTGAAGTGGCTAGCACAGGCACCTTTTGATCAGGGTTCTAGGCCTCAGAGGCAGATGCTTAGGATGGCTGAAGATCTCTTAACTATGATCAGGGGTTCTCATCCCCCTCCTGACAAGAATCCTAGATTACAGTCCGATTATGATTCTTCAGACCAAATTTCTGTTTCTTCTGCTTCCTCCCTTAAGCAGGATTATTCTTTTCCTCTTTATGAGGATTCTGATGCTGAAGATTCCTTTCCTTCCACCTCTCCTCCTGAGGATTATTCTTTTGGAGAAACTTTGCATGATATGAGGGTGCATTTTCACTGGGAAGGGCAGGAATTCTCTGAATCCAAGAAAAGGCTTAGGGATTTTCTTCTTCTCCCACAGCATAAGCCTCTGGCTATTCCCCCTGTATTGGACATTGTTGATGATGTTTTTTCGGAAGCTTCTCTCTCCTGATTCTTTTCCCCCTACTCCGGCCAAACTGGATAGGTATTATAGCGTTCCAGATTCTCATAAATGTCTTTTTAAAAATCTTTCGCCTGATCCGGAAACAATTTCTCAGGGTCCTAAGGGTGTTAAAGCGGCCTCTGCTAAAAATCCTATTCCCTTTGACCGAGAGTCCAGGGCTTTGGAAAGATGGGGTAAAAAGTTTTATACTTTTGCTACATTGTCTATTAGGGCTTTGAACTGTCAATTTCATATGCTGAAGTATCAGCAATACCTTTTGTCTGTATTTCAACAAAAGATGTCAGCTGTGTCTATTGGTGCGGATAATCAGGAGTTACAGGATTTATTGCATGCTATTGAACAAGTGGGTAAACATACCCTGCACTGTGGTTTTGATTCTTTGGAAGCTTCTTGTAGGGCTGCAACAACTGGCGCTGTTATTAGACGACATGCTTGGTTAAGGGATCAAAGCTTGCCGGATCAGATTAAAGCCAAACTTTTGGATGCCCCTTTGCAGCACGATGTTCTGTTTGGATCCAAAGCTGAAGAGGTATTGAAGGAAATGAAAGACAGAGCCAAATCTATGCAGATGGTTAAGGATTTTCTACAGGTGCAACCTCCTAGATTTAGCAGACACTGGCCAACTAAACCTTGGTCCTTTCTGGGCTCGGACAGGTCTCAGAGAGGCAGATTCAGGCGTTCCAGAGGTAGGGGACAGTCACAGTCCCATTTTAGGAATAGGCAGTGGAGTGCCCCCTCTCCCAAGGGAGGTGATGATAAGTCTCAACCCTACCGCAAACAGTCTTTATGACTCTCCCTTTCTGGGTCCAGGGGCTCCTCTCCTGGAAGCTCCTCTGGGGGGAAGGATTTCTCTTTTTTATCAAAATTGGAACCACATAACCTGGGAAAAATGGGTTATGGACATAGTCTCAAGAGGTTACAGATTTCATTTCCACACCTTGCCAAAACGAACGGTTGGCCAGACCTGCCAAATCATCAGTGGGCAGAGGCACAACGGCAGGTTCAGTCCCTCCTGGCTATGAGGGCCATAGAATTGGTGCCAAATTTAGAAATAGGGCAAGGTTTTTATTACAGACTTTTCCTGGTTCCCAGGAAGGAAAATTCGTGGAGACCAATCCTGGACCTCTCTGTACTAAACACCTTCCTAGATATACCAAAATTCAAGATGCTCACTCTGCAGCAGCTGCTGCCTATGTTGAGCAAGAACACTTGGATAGTGACTTTGGACTTAAAAGAAGCTTACCTGCATATTCCTATAAGGCAAGAGTGCAGAAGGTCTCTGCGTTTCAAAGCGGGCTCGAAACATTACCAGTTCTCTGTGCTGCCCTTGGGCTTATCTACTGCGCCCAGGGTCTTTACGAAGTGCCTGGCACCAGTAATGGTGTTTTGCAGACAGAAGGGGATTCAAATTTACCCTTATCTGGACGACTGTCTTCTTCAAGCGGACAACAAAGACACTCTACTTCGGCATCTAGCCTTTGTGCAGCATCTTCTTCAGTGCCTCGGTTTCACAGTGAATCTAAAGAAATCAAACCTGGTACCCACACAACAGCTTACTTTCCTGGGTGCTCTTCTGAGTACTTCGACCCAGATGGCTTCCTTGACACCAGACAGAAAAGTGCAACTGGCATCTTTTTTTTGACACCTGGCTTCAATGAAACAGCTGACTGCAAGAAAAATTCTACAGGCTTTGGGTTACATGGCCTCCTGCATTCTGCTAATACCATATGCAAGGTTGCATATGAGTAAACTGCAGTGGTACCTCAAGAGTGTCTGGTCTCAGCATTACCACAGTTTGGAAACAGTGGTCAAGATTTTGCCTTGTCTCCAGTGAGAGTTTCTTTGGTGGGCCGAAGCCTGTCTACAGAACAAGGGGAAGCCTTTTTGTCCTCCGCCGACCAACCAAGTTCTGACAACGGATGCTTCAGATTATGCATGGGGAGCCCACATGCACGGGAGATGTCTTCAGGGTGTTTGGACGAAGGAGCAAATGCACCTGCACATAAATTTGAAGGAGATGCTAGCTGTGCAGAATGCCTGATTGCCTTCAGGGACCTTCTTCTGCCAGGACAATTGTTGATATGGACAGACAACACTACAGTGATGTGGTACATCAACAACAGGGGGGCTCTCACTCTTACCCCCTGTGCAGATTAGCCATGAATCTCTGGTACACTGCTCTGACCTGCAGTGTCGACTTACAGGTGCAATTCCTGCCAGGGAAAGACAACACTCTGGCAGATGCATTGAGCAGACACATTTCAGAACCACACAAATGGATGTTGGATGTTCGGATATTCAGGATAATTGTAAAGGCTTGGGGATGTCCAGACATAGATCTCTTTGCATCCCCTCAGAATCATCAACTTCCAACATTCTGCACAAGGACCTACCACAAACTAGCATGGAACGTGGATGCCCTCTCATTCAGTTGGAAACACCTCTCAGTATATGCTTTTCCTCCCTTTCCTCTTCTATCTCGGGTACTTCTGAAGATAAAACAGGACAGACCGCACATGATTCTACTGGCTCCCAATTGGCCTTGGCAATTCTGGTATTCCACTCTGATGAACTTGGTTCAGGAGCCTCCCTGGATTCTGCCTCAAATCCCTCATCTACTGTCTCAACGGGACGGCTGGATACTGCACAGTCATGTCGAGACTCTGCATCTAGCTGCCTGGCGGATCCAGGGTCTGTAAACACCTCTGCCCTTTCCAAACAGGTATTGGATGTAATCCTTGAAGCTAGACGGCCCAGCACTAGAAAATCTTATGCGGGAAAGTGGAAAATATTTTGCTCCTGGAGTCAAGTCCAGGGTGGTGATTCTTCTGTTCCGAACATTCCTCTGATTTTACAGTATCTGACAGAGTTATTACATATGGGCCTATCTTTTTCGTCTGTTAAGCTTCATGCTTCTGCTATTTCTGCACATTACGATACGGATCCTCCAATTTTTTCTCATCCATTACTTAAACAAGTTCTTAGAGGGGCTAAGAATATCCGACCCCCTATAAGGGCTCCTGTTCCCACTTGGGATCTTAACTATGTTTTGGAGAAATTAACTTTGTCTCCTTTTGAACCTGCAGCTTCCACGGATTTAAAATTTTTGTCTTGGAAAACTGCTTTTCTTTTAGCTATTACCTCTGCTAGAAGAATTTTTGAATTGCAAGCACTCATGGTTGTGGAACCCTTCCTTATTTTTCATCAGGACAGGGTATCTCTATGGACTAATCCCACATTTATGCCCAAGGTGGTTTCGGCAGTGGCCTTGAATCAGTCTATTCATTTGCCTACCTTTTATCCTAATCCTCAAAGTGAGGAAGAAAGTCTTTTGCACTCTCTAGACGTGCACAGGCAGCTTCATCTATGCCTGAACAGGACCAAGATATTCCAGAAATCTGATCAGTTGCTTGTCGCTTATGCTCCTACTGTTCAGGGGAAAGCAATCACTAAGCAAACTATTTCCAAGTGGATTGCCCATTGCATCAAGTTCTGTTACTCTTATCATGGCAATCCAGTTCCTGTTAATGTTAGGCCTTATTCTACCTAGGCTACTGCTACTTCAGCAGCTTTTCTTTGTGGGGTTCCTACCAAGGATATTTTGGAGGCTGGTACTTGGAGTTCTGTAGATACTTTTTCTAAGCATTACAACCTCCCTCTCTATTGTAAATCCAGGGCCGGTTTTGCTTCTGCGGTTTTGCAAAGTTTTGTGACCGCTCCCTCTGTTTCTCCTCCAGCCTCCATTTCTTAGCTTTGGGACTCAACCCTATAGTGATGACTGCAACAGTGAACCACGAAGAACATAGTACAGTTGTGTACTCTTACCATAAATGTAGATGTTCGAGTGTGTTCACTGTTGCAGTCCAGGTTACCCTCCCTCCTATCCCCTCTTTTGTTTTTTCCTTGAGTATTGTCTGTTATGAGGTATTTTGGCTGCTGAGGTTTAGGGCATGGTTTCTTTTTTAGCCTTTTCTTTCTGGGCACCTGACATCTGGGGCAAGAAAAACTGGGGAAATGGCGTCAGCTGAGGTCTTTATACCTTCCGGCGCATTGACGTCAGGATAAATGCGACCTCAGCTGGCGCCCAATCCAGACTTTGGGATTCTGGCTGATCGGGGGCTGCTGCTGGCAGGAAGAACCCTACAGTGATGACTGCAACAGTGAACACACTCGAACATCTACATTTATGGTAAGAGTACACAACTGTACTTTCCTTTCTAAGAGGCAAATTCTTTGTCTGACTGTGCTTTTTCTCAGCCTTGTTTTTATAATACATCCAAAAACACATTAAACAACCTACTCTTAATTCTACAGTTAGATGTGTTTCTGTTCTAAAAGCAGCCGATACAGTTTAACAAAACACATACCACATTTAAAGAAAAAACACTCCATTCACAATAGATTATTTATACTGGTGCCATAAGCACTATTTATACCACTATTTGCTTATATAAACAATGGGTCAAATTCAATAATGCCTACACTACCTGTACATGAAATGTGTTCAAAAACATCCCTACCACATCTTTTGTGCTTTCCAGTCACTCAGAAAGATTATACTAAGTTTACATGTAGTCTACATTTTGTGGTAACCTTTATGAACCCCTATCATTATTTAAACCTGCAAGAAAATTAGTGGGAAAACTAAAATTAGGTATAAGAAGGTGTGAGTTATGCCTGTGTTGTCTGTTCACACAGAGCGGTGTACACCTAGTGTACACTTAATGCAGGCATTATTGAATTCCAGGGATTATTTACACTGTTTACTCTCACATACACACATACACACACACACACACACTCACACACACACACACACACACACACACACACACACACACACACACACACATATCTCTTTCACTTGCTATCTCTCTCTCTCTTTATATCTATATCTATCTATATCTGTCTATCTATATTTATATATATATATATATATATACACACACACACACACACACACACACACACACACACACACACACACACACACACACACACAGATATGTGTACGTGTACAATATCTCCATAAAAATGACATTTTCAGCATCAAAATACAGCAACAGTTTAACAAGTCATCTGATGCACACTTAGCTTAAATAGAACTAACTGACTTGCTGCATTTAGATTATATATTCATTCCCATTTTATTAAGAGTAGAATACTGTTTGCATGACTGAAATTGCAGTTTGACAAGAGATCATTCACTCATCTACAGGTAACCACATTTCAGATATAAACATAATTTAACTTTGTTTAACTTTTTTGTTTGAAGGTACCTTATAGAAATGTAATGCAATAATAAAATAGAAGTAAACAGATTTAAAATCAATAATTTGTAAATGGCAGCCTAGCTCCCATTTTATAGTTCCAGTCTACATACCCTATATAATTTTCCTTTCCAACACTACTAGGCTTCCTTACTGCTCTGCCTGATGCATATATCTTATCTTGGAGACACTTACAATAGCTGTTTTACTGTTTTAAGGCTGACTTTAAGTATCACATACATATATATGTGTATATATATATATATATATATATATATATATATATATAAGCTAACACAGTGCCTCAATGTCAGTCTACATTTTAGGTAAAGCACCACATGTGTGGCCCAGTATGCTGTAGCCAGAGTTTGTTCTGAAACTCCTTATCACATCACTCATAGGGCTGCCGTATGTCAGGAATTTTCCTTTCAGTCAAACAATCTGTGATCTGTCGCAAAATCAGGTTTTAATGAGAGGTTTTTAGGTATTTTGATTCAGTCTCAGTTCCTACACATTTCTGAGTATGTTGTTTTTTCCCCAAGACATCATACTTTTTCACTTGAATTTCCTAGTTTCTTTTAAGTCTGTTGTCACTATAGTCTTCTTTTAACAAGCAATCTTGAAGATTGGAAATGTGACCATTAGGTAGCTTCATATGTAGTTACTAGACATTCTGTCAAGAAGTCCATTGAGCAGCCTAATCCAGTTTCCCAACTGTACCAGAGAAATTTCTACCCACGTGCAAATCACCATAGTCAAAGTCCCATACCATATCTTAGCAAGCTATAAGTCATCCCATAGCTCGTACCTAGTCCTAATGGAGACACTTACTTTTAAACAAAATACCCTATTCATAGAAAACTTTAACTACCCCTCCATGGACTAGGAAACATGCACTGCCTTAAACTCATAGGCACAACGATTCTTGGACTTTATTAACACAAATACGCTTGACCAGATAGTGCACACATCCACCAGAGGTTCAAACATACTGGACCTGGTACTGACCAATATTGGAGAGAGCTGCACATCCTCAAGTGTCATATCCTCACTGGTGAGGTCAAAATATAGCTATCTCCTTTCTAATAAAAAACAAGTCAGTAACCCCAGCAAACAATGTAACAGTTAACAACTATTCCAAAGCAAACTACATATTATTAAGAGATGGCTTGTCAAAATGTATTGCCTTTCCTGATCCCAAATTCACAGCAACCTATGTAGAATTGTCCATAGAGACCTTGTGCAACCATATAAATGTCTGTATACAGGCTGCTTTACCTTCTTGAAGTAAGCACAAAACAAATTCTAAAAAAAAATCACACTTGTGGAATCCTAAATGTCATAGGGTATATAACAAAATGAAAAAAAGCCATGGCTAAAATCAGGATGAGTAACTCCAATACTGGTAAGGGCTCTCTAATTAAATTTAGCAGGAAACTAAGAGGATGAATTCAATCCAGCGAGGTCAATAAAAAGGTCAGGATAGCCTCAGTGGCTAAAGACAATCACAAGGCCTTTTACAGCCGTGTCTGAAACCTCAAAGGCAGCACACATCAGTGTGCTGTACTGGTGGAAAGTGGTTCCACCTTCAGTGAGCACAGCAACATAGCAAATTTGCTGCCTGACAAATTCAGCTTAAACTTCTCTCGGCATTCCCCTCCTCTGCCTCCCCATAGAATGCATACTAGCATAACCCCCTCCATTATTTAGCAGGAAACAGGTCTTGTTCGCACTCACTAAGTCCAAAAACACAACCTTACTGGGCCCCCACAATATCCCGGGATGCATCATAAATAGCTTAAAACATGACCTATCATAACCATTTGAGCCACTTTTCAACTATAGCCTGAAAACAGGCTTTGTACCATGAGAATGAAGGACTTCAACAGTTATCCCACTTCAGAAGGGTTGACCATCAACTGACCCCAGAAACTACAGACCCATTAGTCTAACTAGTCTAGTATGGAAAACCATAGAATGAATTATTATGGAAATGTCCAACAAAGATATCAGCAGCCTTCAGACACTGGACCCAATCCAGTTTGGCTTTGCCAAGGGAAGGTCATGCCTACACAACCTAGTGGACTTCTTTGAAAAGGTTATCAAGGCAATAGATAAGGGGAACATGGTGCATACCACCTACCTAGACCTGGCTAAGGCATTTTATACAATAATCCACTTAGGTATAGTTGACAAGCTCACAGATCTGGGCATAAGCCTCACTGGATGGCTCAATTATAGGACCCAAGAAGTCAGATTTGGTGAGTTCTCCTTCAATAAAAGACCAATCACCATCATAGTACCTCAGGGCTCCATGCTGGGACCAATTCTATTTGGCATCTATGTCTTGGAAGTAAAGACTAACGTCAACGACCTTTGGCTGACCACGTTCACACATGACTGCAAATTGGGAGCTATCATAGATTCCAACCATAACACAAACATCTTTCAAGAGTCTCTAACACAGACAAATGACTGGTGCCAAAGTCACAGATTAAAACCTAATGCCAAGAAATGCATTATAGTGTCTTTTGGGAAAACAGCCACCCAGGCTAATTACTCCATCAGTAAGACACACCCTAAGAGTTGATCGGGTAGTCAGGGATCTGGGAACATATGTAGACAGCAATCTGGCCTTTGACAAACATGTGGCCAAGGTAGTAAGAAAATCCTTCTAGGTCACCCAACTTATAAGTAAGGGCATAGCATTCAGGTCCAAGGAAGTTATAGTGCCACTTTATTCGGCCTTTATCAGACCTATTATCAAGTATAATGCCCACTTTTGCATGTTCATATACAACAGTTGGAATGCCCACAAAGGTTCCTTACCAGAAAAATCCAGGGTATAAACACATAGTCCTATACAGATCACCTTAGAGCCCTATCTTAATACTTGGCTTCCTTCAGGTTACTGACAGGCTATCTATGCCTACCATACAAGGCATCCTCAGATCCATCTTTGATGGATGTTTTGCACAACTGCAAAATGAACAGCATCAGAACCACTAGACCAAAGGATTAAAATTTTGCTTGAGTCATAAATAAGACATGTTAGTGAGACAAATGTGTGTCTCAGAGGATCCCATGCTCTGAAGCAGGCTCCCCGTCCATGTGAAGCCGAGTCCATCCTGAAACGTATTTAAGTGTAACCTTGAGTAATGGATGGGGAATCAGAAAGTGATCCTAGATCTGGCCCCCATGTCTCTGGATAGATAGAAGTAGACAGTAGCTATGCCCAAACTAACATACCCATCCCCCACATAACATTTAGACACTCCCTTACAAAGATACCCCCTTCTAATAAACTCCTGTTTGAGATATATATATATATATATATATATATATATATATATATATATATATATATATATATATATATATAAAGACCTTGGTGGGCATTAGCCTAGTATATACCTATGAAGCTATGAATGAATGAGTCTATGAACTTAAGTGACTTATTTTGATTCACACAGTTCTTAAACAGAGACTAAAGGAATCAGACCCCAAACTACTCATAGCCTAAATCTTTTGTGCATACTGCCAGACAAAACCATACCTACTTAAAATAAGTATTTTTGTTTTAATTATTATTTTATTAATTTGTTAACCAGGTAAGTCCACTGGACACAACTGTCCATATTGCAACTGGAGAAGAAAGGAATCAAACACTGTCCTTGATATAGGGAAGCAGCTCAAAAAAAAAATAAAAAAACAGAGCCTTAACCTTCTGTGCTAATTGCCAGCTATTAGCAGGTGCTTAGTGGTGTAATCCTTGCAATCATGATCATGTTACATCTCAAGAGATGTGCACAAAGCCTAAAACATCTGAGCCTTTTGGAAAAGAGCACTAATTTCCTGCATTCTGTTTAACTGAATGATGCAAGTGCCATCCCTTCCAATGTTTAATGCAACTGAGTTGTTATTCTTTGTTAACAATGTGCACATATGTTCAGTAGGATAGATTGTGACTACACTCATATCTGAAGGTGATATAAATAAATTATTGCTTATGTAGTAAAGGTCGGTAAGGATTACAGAATCAAGCAGTTAACATTTGTATTAATATATTAGAGATGAAATAGCATGGATAACCCAATGGTTAGGACTGCAGCAGTGAAACATGAAGAACATCTACCCACGTGAAAATGTAATCAAAATGCAAATTAAAGGTCATGCTGCTAAACGCTAGGAGTCTAAACCTGAAACCGCACTCACTGCAAGCATTCTTAACCCTGTAAGATGCTAGCATTTGCGCATTCATAGAAACCTGGTTCAAAGCTGCGGAAAGTACCCCAGCCATACCAGGTTACTCATCCTATCATACATTCAGACCCCAAACCATGGGCAGCAAAGCAAAAGGAGGTGGAGTTGCAAAATATATTAAAGACATACACACCTCCAGGCTGGTCAAACAGTATGACACACAAGAGACACTCCAGGTGCAGTTAACCGTTGACAACACTCCGGTTCAAATCATAGATAGCTGCAGGCCCCCAGCTTTGATTTAAGATGCCCATTCCACCTATATGGACCTCTTCAAATCTATCAAGATTCAACCCTTTACCCTGATCCTGGGTGACTAAATATCCAACCATAGACTGGAAGAACTACTCATGCCAAAACACAAATACCCAAAGATTCCTTGAGTTCATCAATGTATATGCCTTGGACCAGCTGGTCAACACCCCCTGAAGAGGTAATATCTTAGACTTGGTATTAACCAACATGAGTAACCACTGCAGTATCCTTACAGTGTCATCCTTCCTGGTAAGATCCAACCACAAAGTGGTCACTTTCGAAGTCACTATCTCCCCCGAACCCCCCCCCCCCCAGCTAGGGTCAAACAAAAAACTTCTCTGAAGCTGATAACCTCCTGAGGGAAGGAATAAACAGCTCCACAGCTCCCTCCCTCTGCATAAGAACTGGCACATATGCCCAAACCAACACAAAAGTGCTACACAGGCATTTATATAGCTGTATAGAATCAGGAATACCAGACAGGACAAAGTCCTCCTCCTCAAGGAAGAGTAAACCTGTCTGGTGGACATCTGCAATAAATAAACTCTTATGATAAAAAGAAAAAAATGCTGTCCAGGACCAAGAAGGAGCAGGTGTCTAATTGGAAGCAATCTCTCCTTAGCCTGGGCAAGCAAATAAGAGCACTAGTGAAATCCTCTAAAGCAAAATTCAAGTCCAAACTGGTCACATTGACTAAAGACAATCATAAAACCATCTTCACATATGCCAGCAATCTCAAAGGAAGCACTCGGATCTGCTCTGAACCGGTGGTCAAGGACACCACATACATAAACTCCGTAGATATAGCCAACCTGCTTGTAGACAGGTACAGTGAAAACTTTGCCCCTCTGTACACCCCATCAGTAAATCAGGACATCCCCAGCACCTGTCCCCATCCTCTCATCTCTAGGAAGCAAGTCATCACTGCCCTCTCAAAGGAAAAAATACAGTCTGCATGGGACCCAAAAACATTCCAGGCTGCATCCTACATGAACTCAGGTAGAAACTTGTGGCACCATTAGGCACCCTATTCAACAAAAGCCTGAGTAATGGCTTCACCCCAGACTAAAACTGAATGCCAAAAAAATGCATGATAATCCCCTTTGGGGAGAGTGATGTCCCCACAAATTTTCACATTAATAACAAAGTTCTAAGCATGCAATCAGTTGTGAGGGACTTGGGCACCCAGGTTGATAGAAAACTGACTTTTGACCATGTTGCCACTGTTGTATGGAAAACATTCTACATGGCCCACCTCGTTAGTAAGGGTATCTCATCCAGGGACAAGGAGGTCATAACATCCCTGTAGTCTTCCTTTATAACACCCACTATTGAGTACAATGCCCCCTTTTAACATGTACCTCACAAAGCACATGCAGCAGCTGGAAGAGACCACAGAGGTTCCTCAACAGGAAAATCCAAGGCCTCAGACATCGACCCTACACAGATAGGCTAAAATCCCTGTCCCTCTACTCAGCCTCACACAGACTCCTCAGAGGTGACCTCTGATTGGCACAAAAAGCAATCTCAGACCCAGCCTTGATGGGACTGCTGGATATCCGCAAGTCAAGCTTCACTCAAATAGCCTACATGTGTGACATCAACCTGGTCTGTGACATCAACAGGACTTGCTGGGGGGACAGATTTGTGTCCCAGAGACTCCCTCTTCTGTGGAATACACTACCTCTCCATGTCAAGCAGAGTATCTCATTAACTCTTTTTAAGCACAACCTGGATAACTGGATGGGGAATAGAACACACACCCCTGGGATTCCACCTGTGTCCCTGCTGGACAGGGGCATCAGGTGCTGACGTGTCAGAACATGGGCTAAATTCTTGGCTAGGCTTGTAAGGTCCTCAGTGCCAATAGCCTAGTAACTTCCTATGATCCTATGAAAAGGGATAAATAACCTATCAGAGAAGATATCCTTGTCCAGAATGTTTGCTGTTCTCATAAGCTATCAAATTAAGGGCTCCTACTATGAGAATGTAATGATCAGCTCCATGGAAAAGATGGATTTGACTCTGCCTGTGACCTGTGGTTAATGTAGTGACTTGGGTGCTGGAGGAAGTGATGGAAGAATAAATGAGCATATACGAGAAAGCAGGAGCAGTCCAGATCATGAGGTGCCATGATGGTACTTGAAGAAGGGGTGGCAAACATACAAGCAATCCTGGGGCATGTTTGCAGCCTATAAAGCCAGTGTGTTGTAGCTTTCATTGACAGAGTTTGGAAATGTGCATTCACATGGGGAAGGCATACTGTCCCCCTATGATGATACAAGCGGCATGTTCTCAGTAGAGCACGGGGCTAAGTCATAAAAAAAGGCCCAATGGCTTCTTGGATAATGACTCCAGTAATTAACTTCAGCTAAAGAGGGAACAGATGGACTGATAAGTCACAGTTAATAGGGGTGAAAAAGTATACCAGAAAGGAATTAGTATGCATGGTATGACATAACTCTATGCTTAGGATATAGGCATTAGATCAATAGATGTGTTGTTGGGAGGTGTACAGAAATGTGATGTACAGATCTAATGTTTCCTACTGACAATCAGGATATCAAAAAAAAAAAAAAGAAACTAACAACATTCAAACGATCAGGTTTATTAATTTGCAAAAGGTTGAAGTCAGCACAAATAGAAATAAAGTACTGGGTTGATGGAATTGTTAATCATGAGATGAATAAAATTAACTGAACATCACAAATTATGAAAATATGCATCTCTGATGTAAGAAAATGCTTTTTTAGGTATATTGTACTATTTTACTTCATGTTTGTAGCACAGATGGCATACCTTATTTATTTGTACCTTAATGTCACAATGAATATGCATTTGGATGTGTGGGAATATTATATGTGAGTGTGTGTGTGTGCACATAAATGTGCATGCTTGTGTGCAAAATATCTAAAGTTTAAGCCTGTAAAATGTTCTTTGAATGATTCGTAAGGCTGAAATATAAATCACAATTATATGAAGTAGAACAACACATCATGAGAAAAACTGTCTCTGCAAAAGTATTTCATTGTGTGATAAAACTTAATTTGTTTAATTCTTTTCAGGTTTTGACATAGCTGCACAACAGGTAAAGTGATTCCCTTCAACAGCATCTTTTTGGCACACTGAATGTGTGTCTGCCGTGCCGTTAGAGGTGAGAAGGTCTGAATCCAGGTACTTTGTGCAGTTTGTTAACATGTATTTGATTCGCTGTCTACAGTTCTTGTTTTAATTTATGGAAGTCAAAGTGAAAACATTAGCAAAGGTCAACTGGTGTTCTCAGGACAGGCATTTATAGATGATTTTAGATGGTAATTAGAAAGAGAGTAGATTATGTGCAGAATATTAGAAACAGATTAATACCAGGATTTGACATCTTATGAGTGTGCTTTCATATATGAAAAAAATGGCTTATATATACACATACACACACGTATATATATATATATATATATATATATATATATATATATATATATATATATATATATATATAGATAGATATAAATTCATATTGTGTATATAAGAATACATACTTGTAGGTGAAAAGAGTGAACAGTCATATGAGAGAACATTTTTTGTGCTGTAAGTAAGGTAAGTAAGAGTAAATGCTCATATGAGTGCACATTCTTTTCAATGATGGTTAAGCTGGCTGCTTTTTGTGTGAGATGTGTTGCTGTGAAATCAGTGAATTTGTCCTTACTCCACTATAGTGCAGTTTCAGAGTTGGTATATATAATTAGCAGGGGGTGTGGAGGTTGCAGGTGGGCTTGTACCCCTGAAAAAATAGTTTTGCTGTTGTTTTTCATCATTTTAGATTTGATGTAAAATGGGTTGTTGTTTCTTATGAGCATTCGATATTTGATAAGGCACTCGTGTCTGTGTATGTGTGTATATATATATATATATATATATATATATATATATATATATATATATATATATATATATATATACATGCTTTCCTCAATAACTTTTCAGCTTACAGATCTCAAAATAGCATCTGTCTTCTGATTTTACTACAATTGTTAATTTTCCAACCATCTGTATTATCAATTATTTATATAATACCCTTACCAGTGTCTCTGATTCATCCTGATATTTAACCTGGCAGTACTGGGGCAGTGAAGTCAGAAACAATATACCTATCTGATTGTTCAATCCACCCTGTTCGTTAAGGCTGTCAGTACCTGCACCTCCATTGTCTGCATCCTCTCCATTAAGTCACTGCATATCTTGTCATGTTTGACTGAATATCACTCATAGCAGAGCTTATGGACTACATTTCAGTTCTGTAATACTACATGTCACCTTTACGTATGGCTTTTAACAGTTGCCATTCAGTATACCGGAAATGCCAGTGGTGTGCACCAGTCATTTTCATTAGTTTTTGTTATTAGATACAATAGTGCAAACTACTTTTCATACAAATATTTGTACTTATTAGCTAAAATCAGGGTCCTGATGTTACACTGCTTAATGACTTAGTACTAAACACGACTCTAAATAACAGCCTGTTGAGATGCATCTGCATTGTGTCTTTACCCCCAAGCTATTGTCTGCCAACTCTGACCTTGTCTGACATCTTAGCACTCCTTTCACATACTGTATCAGTACATTAACCAAATCTAAGTAAGCAAATGCTTCGAGAAATGAAAGGCAACACAAGAAACACAGACAGCTTCAACATTATCTAACAGTTTTATTTATGGGTCCTGACATGTTAACCAAGACACAGCAGCTCTGATATTCTATCACACTTTTACCCTGTACCTTCCACTGTGTGGTTAAAAGATATATTTAATTACGAGTTTGAAAAAACTTTCACCTGTGTATTTTAGTTGTGAGTAAAAAATGTACCATGTTTGATATGATATCCAACATTTTTGAATAAAGAAGGTGTAAGGAAATATCAAATTAATTACATGGGTCACAGTTTTCAAAACAACATTTAAGTCATCCAGGTTTGTGACCCTGCTACATCTTAGTTGTGTCTTTCTAAAAATATTACTTTGTGAACTCATTTACTGCCGGATCCCCTTAGCTTGCTGCTTAGCTCCTTACTACCTTGTGAAAAAACAAAAATAAAAAGACATAAAACTAAATTTGAAGCATGTTTGAACACTCAAAGTCCTGATCACGTACAAATTCCCAGATCATAACTTGTACAGACTCAGTACAACATGCATTTCCTTTACTTAATATTCCTTAATATAACAATACTACTGTCAGACAGGTAAAAATTGTTCTATTCTCTTCTGTTCTTGTAACATATAAGTATTAAAAAGGCCACTGTCTCATTCAATATTATACAAAACTGACATTTCAACTGTAATGTAAACATGATAGAAATATGTAGCACGCATAACAGGCAGCACAGTTGTTATTATACTTCTAGTAGGCTGTCTGGGTTCATTTTCTTCCTCCAATAAACAATAGCTATGTGATAAAATAAGGACTTGCAGCTTTGAACTGCTCAGTTATTGCCCAGATATATTTTATAAACTTTCATAGCCATATATTTTATACCACAGAAATCACATTAGTGCATTCTACAAGTTTAATTTATTTATCCTCAAATGTTAAATTTTAATCTACAACATACCCTGGTTAATAAAGACATACTTTTGCAAACATGAGTATTTTACAAAAAGCCCAGCTGTGTAAACCAAATGGTGTTTGCGCAGATAACCCCCACCGACACACACACAGCAATGATTATACCAAGGGATCTGCTCCTCTTCACTTTTACATTCTAACTCTAATGGTAAAGACTTCAGAGAAGGGGTAATATTACTTTCCTTCCTCTAAGATAATCCAGCCTCAAAATATAAATGCAGTAGAAATGTGTGGAAGGGGTATAGATTAGCTTGCTCTATTGCACTATTTCATGTTGTACTTGCCATAAAGTCTGTCATATGATTATTTATTTTCTGATGATAATAGTTTTTGATTTTGAGGAATTTGTCATTTTAGCTTTCATATATTTCTCTCCTTTTAAAGGCAGTATTTCATTTACTTCAGTTCTGAATATGACTACATGTTAAAGGGATATTTTGCAACTCCACATTTACAAATTATAATGCAAATGGGATGTAAGTTTTTAGAGAAAGTAATTCGGAGACAGGATATAAACATAGAGGATCTACCATGCTGCAAGGGTAATATTATACATCATGAACCAAGCATGCAAAGAAGAAAAATTAAGGCTGAAAGAAACATACCAGGAGATCTTACACAGAAATGGTAGAGTATATTGTGAGAGTGAAACAGATGTAAATGCAAAGACAAAAGAGCATAGCAAACAGACTTTAGTATGATTTAACATAATGGACTTAGAGATTTTCCACTTAGACACTAATAAAAAGTGATATAATTCTCTCAAAAAGGAGGTTTGCATCAGGGCAGGAAATAAAGTTCCATAGCAAATGCCATCTTCCTGCTTCATCCGCATATTCATGTTCATGTTGTTTCCTCGGGGCACTACTGGGTTTGTATACCTTTCTACGGTACTGTGGATAGTGCCTGTGGACACATGAACTTGTACAGTGACACACTTCTGCATACTGGTACATGCTTTAGTAGTATGTATTTTTCCCTTAAGGGACTACACCTGATAATACTGATGAACTATAGGTTTGCATTCTGCCCCTGTGTTTTACAGTACAGTCTACTTTACTTTTACGTGGCTACCTACCCAATATGCAGCTGATTGCAGCACAGAATAATTCAGTACTATGGTCTTACACTGTGCTCTCTGCAAATTACCTGTATATGATACACCACTGTTGTATCGGTTACATTGATAGTAGATGACAAGTGCAGCTTTCAGACACCAGCTTATCCATAATCAATTGGCTGCCCTTTAAAAGAGCTTCCATCAATTTATAACCGTGACAGTCGAAAAAAAGTCAAAAGTTCTCTATACAAATTAGAGCCTTTTTATTAAAAAGCAGATTTTGCCATTACAACCTTCAATGTGCTCTGTGGTATCTAAATCACAATATCTTAGAGAAGAACAATACCATCTTACATAGTACGGTATTTGCATTTTATGCAAAAGTTTTTTTATTCCTATTCCTACACAGGGCACATACTGAGCATGAAGTGGAATTAGAAAATATAAGTGTACAACTCTAGAGTCAAAATGTTTAGGACAAATGTTGTAATTATTTGCTACCAAAGAAATTTTGCTTGGGAACACAGCATGGATTTCATGCAACTGATATGCTAGATCATGCTTAAGTATTATCTAAATTGCTTTGTGAAGCCACTTCCAAATGGGATTATGCAATTCATCTGTCTTTTATCTATATGTAAGCTCATATACAATCTGTAAAACACGTTTCAAAAAAGTACCTTCAGAGATGTTTACTCACACCCATAAAAATATTTGTATATTGCTCTCCAGACATTTAGTACCCCTTAACCATTATGCTGATATGCTTTAAGACTACTATATTACATGTGAGGAGACCATTGTGCTTGGTGACTTTACATAGACTGGTTCATTGTGCTTGGTGACTTTAACATAGACTGGTCCATTTGCAGTTCTATGAATCCTACCAATCACATAAACCTCTTTGGTTTCACACAATTAATAACAACTCCCACAAGAATCCACAAACCCAGTAACAAGGAAACTACTCTGGATTGGATCCTTATTAATAGCCACCCTGAAACTTATACTCCAGGAACCCTTCCAGATGACATTAGCGACCACATACTTACCTACATTATTAGACAAAAAGTCCATCCATCTTCCAAACACTCATAACATCAAAACCTCCCGCTCAAAAAGATTCTTTAATCCTGACAGATTCCTAACTGAGTTGCAAGCATGTGACTGGTCACCACTAATCCATCTAGAACTTGATGAATCCGTTACTTACTTTAATACTAACTTTCTTCAAATACTTGACTGCCATGCCCCTTTTCGCACTACTAGAATAAAAAACAAATCTGCCCCTTGGCTCACAAAACAAACCAGGCAGAAGATACTCCTTAGAAATAAAATCTGAGCAAAATGGAGAGCTACCAAATGCCCAACAAACCACCTTCACTATAAACAGCTAAGAAATGCCACCAAGAAGGATATTCTTAGAGATAAAAAAGATTTCTACCTTCAACTACAACAAACCAACCAACAAACTCCTCAAAAGTTTTGATCAGGAATAAACAAACTCCTTCAGCCAGGCAACACCACTACTCCAGACCCAACTGGCTTCAACCATAATAACTCCACCCAGATCCCTGATGCCTTTAATAACTACTTTACCGAAGCCATTCAAACCTTGGCTAATTCTTTACCACCTTTCACCACTTCCCAAAGTAACACCTGCAATAGTTTACTACCTACCTTTCAGATACAACCTGTATCTACATCCCTCATCTGTAAGCTACTTCAAAAACTGAAACCTTGCATCCCTTCTGCTGACCGTCTCCCATCTGAATTCCTACAAATAGCCGCAAAAGCCAAAGCATATCCCATCTCCATCATTATTAACAGAACTATCTCAGAAGGCAAAATCCCTGCTCTATGGAAGATATCCCATATTATCCCGCTACACAAAGGTGGTCCTTCCACTGAGCTTTCAAACTATCGCCCTATTGCCTTACTTTCCCCTATAGCTAAGATCATGGAAAAATGTGTTCACAAACAATTACTTAACCACTTACTACAAAATAACCTACTTGCAAATTGCCAGCATGGCTTTAGACTATTCCATTGCACATCAACTACCCTCTTATCCTTTACAGATTCCATAAATAAAAATCGTAACAATAACTCATTTTCCTCTGCTCTATTTATTGACCTGTCTAAAGCCTTTGAAATGGTTAACTATAACCTACTACTAGACAAACTAATTGCCCATTCTCTCAACCCTCGAGCTATACAATGGTTTAGGTCATATCTGGAAAATAGACAGCAAGCAGTACTTTGGCAGAACAATTTGTCTTCACTACTACCAGTCAATATCGGAGTACCCCAGGGCTCTATCCTAGGTCCCCTTCTCTTTTCTTTATTTATTAATAATCTACACAACAACATACCTCAAGCCACATGTATTCAATACGCCAATGACTCCACCTTAATCTGTACCGCCAAGAATATAGCCACTCTCCACTCCCTCACCCAAACTGTTCTTCAAAATGTTGAAAACTGGTTTATGCAACACTGCCTCCTCCTAAATCCAAAAAAAACTAAATTACTGCTTTTTACCCCTACTCACAAATCACCTACTCCATTCTTCTCTATAACCTCTAACAATGGTACTAACATTACCCCAGATACTACAACCTGCCTTCTAGGTGTAACTATTGATAATTGTCTCAGCTATGATGAACACATCAACTCCACTATAAAGTCTGTTAATAAAAAACTTGGTACCCTCTACAGAATCAAAGCCTTCCTTACCCCTTCTGCTAAGAAAACTATTGCCCAAACCCAGCTCATTTCTACCCTTTTCTATGCCTCTGTTATATATACTAACCTCTCCAAAAATAATCTCTCGAAACTCTCCACATGGTATAATAGCATAGCTAGATTCATCACAAGCTCCCCCCTTAAAACTCACCACTGCCTTCACCTCAAACAACTAGGATGGCTAGAACTGAAAAACCATATACTCTGTCAACAATTACTCATCACACAAAAGATCCTATACCACCCTAACAACACCATTATCCTTACTAATCTAATTACACCATATACAAATCTAACCACACTACGCTCTGCTAATAAGCTTCTAGTTTCCTCAAATAAAGCTAATAACAAAGCTGGGGATTCACTCTTTTCCAACACTGCAGGAAAAATCTGGAACCAGCTTCCCACATAATTATCTACCCTTGCGTCTACTTCTCTTTTTAAAAAACATCTTAAAGAACATCTAAAAACTCATTGGTTTGTCCATGCACTAATCCAGACTGAGATCTGTCTTTACTCTTTTACTTACCCCTTTCCCTACTCCTTTAACCTAAGTCTCCAATACAAGTTACTTCTCCTTCTTTGAATGATGAGAATAACACTTGTGCTCTCTTCCCTACCTGAGACTTGCACATACCTTCTACTGTGTGTTGAATAATTAGTTAATAGAATCTCTATTAAACCTGCTATAATTTAAAATGTATTATTATTACTCCTTTTAGACTAATTCTACTTTCTACTGTAGTCATGTATGTTTCTATAAATTGTTAACTGTTGTAGTTCAAAAATGTATCATTATTACTCCTTTAAGACTAATACTAGACTGTACTGTAATCCTTTATGTTTCTATATATTGTTAACTTTGCCACTGTTCATGCTTGGAGCTTTTCTCCCCGGGCCTCTACTGAAAATGGACATATATCCAGCTAGACTAGCCCAGTTAACAAATGTAAAATAAAAATAAATAAATAAATGTGTCTCCTGGATGACTGAATTGGTAACCATGGCACAACAAAGTAAATGTTTAACAATACATTTTCTGTGAAATCTGTAAATTTATACTCACAGTCATACCTAAAGTTAGTACTTCCAAGCTAAATATAGCTTGAGAACAGTTTGAAAGACAGAGATTGTCCATTTTTTCACAGATAAATCACGTATTTCTCATTGTCTGAATGTCAACTCCTTTGAATGTTAAGAAAGTCACACATTTTGCAGTCAAGTAACCACTGCATAGTTGCTGACTCTCATTTAATTTTACTAGTAGCTGTTCCAGGCATGTTTATTGCCATGCTGGTCACTGAATGCTACTTTGAATGATTTTTTTAATACTGCTTTATGTTTCCTGTAGATGTTGTGGTAAGGGGTGAGATAAGACATGTAAACTTGCATGGTAATGTTTAACTTTCTGAGGTGTCATAGAAGAGGTAAAAAGTAACTCAGTTCTGGTAGGCTGTAAAATGCATCTTGAAAACAGAATGTTATCATTGTCAAATGTACATTTTCAAAAATCTCCTTTAGTTGTCAGCATTATGCACAAATGTAAATGTTTGCTGTCTTTGCATAACCATAACCATATGAATAAGATCTTGCTCCAAACATTGCTATAGTATTCAAAGCACCATAAACTGATTAACCTGACACCAATATTTTACCATGATATGTGGTAGCATTTATTTATGTAAAACAGTAACATTTCCTACCTAAATATCAAATACAGTCTGACATTTATTTTCCTGCATACCTACTAACAAAGGTAAATTACACGCTTCTAAAACAGTAATGTCATTAAAGTCCAGATTCAGCCTGTCACATACATGCATCCTTCATTAAACATTTCAATAATATATTTTCATTATTCATGATAAAATAGCTTAATAAACCTACTAAACCTGGTGGATTTCTTTGAGAAGGTCAACAAGGCAATGGATGAAGGAAAAACTGTGCACACTGCCTACCTGGACCTGGTTAAGGCATTCAGTACAATACCCCAGATGGGCATAGTTCAGAAACTCACCATATTAGGCATATACCCCTACATAACTCATTGGATTGCCAGCTGGCTCACAGGCAGGCCCCAGGATTCAGGATTGTTGACACCATCTCCACTAAGAGACTGATCATCAGCAGGGTACCTCAGAGCCTGTATAATGGTTGATCCTGCAGAAAAAGAAAATAAATTGAGAAAAACAAAACCACAAAGAAAAAACACATGCAAAAAACAAAGAAAAAAAAAAAAAGAACTGCAAATTCGTAACATATGTTACAGTTTATTACAATAGAACATTGCTAGCAGCACTACAGCACACCTACCCCCATGCCTGGGGAGCCTGCCTTATTTCTACTAAGATGCCCCCCTATTGTTTTCTATCTCCACTGCTGCTAGAATACATAAAACAAACAGTAAGTAGCACAGCATTCCTCTGGCAATAAGAAGAAAATTACAGATACAGGTGCTGGGCCAAATGAGCAGTGCCAAGCCAAGACTAGAATACTTACAATGAAAAGGTAGCTCCCTCTCCATAACACCTTCATTCCAATGGAAAAGAGGGCCTTCATGGCACCTTATGCCACTATATTTGTTATGTACTACTTACCAGAGTGGATGCTGCTAATGGCATCATTCAGTGCCCTACTAAGCAGGTTCCAGGCATCAGTTTTGTAAATGGAGTCCTCATACATCCCAGTAAATGCTTCTTGTGCAGCAAGTGAAGGAAGGATTTTCTACCACCCTTCTTCTCCATGTGGAAAACATGTCAGGGTTAGTGCCTGTTGAGGCCATGTCCTATGTAGGCCATGTTCTAGGTCAAGGCCAGGAAAAGATGATAATGAGTGTTAAGTATGGCCACCAAGAGGAAATCATGAACAACTCAGAAGATAAATAAAAGTCTACCAAAGCCAAATTTGAGGTAAATTTGGTCTCCCAGGCCAAAGACAACCACAAGACATTCTTCAGCTATGTCTCCAGCCTCAAAAGCAATACACAAGTCTGTGCAGAGCTCATTGCTAATGAAGCCACCTATACTAAGCCAGAAGATATAGCAAACCTACTGGGTGACAAATTCAGCTCCAGCTTTAAACCACTCTCCCCCTCACAACCTTCCATCAGGAAATACAATCAAATATAACTCCCCCTGCTATCACTAGGGAAGAGTTCCTTAATGCTCTCTCTAAGGACAGGAACACTGCACCAGTGAGCCCAGACTATATCCCAGGATGCCCTCTAAGTAGCATGAAACATCACCTATCAGGACCCCTGGAATTGCTATTTAACTGTAGCCTCCAAACAGGCTTCATGCCTCATGAATGGAGGACAGCAGTAGTCATCTTTCTTCACAAAGTGGGCCATCTATGGACCCCAGAAGCTACAAATCGATAAGTCTCACTAGTCACATATGCAAAGCCATGGAAAGACTTATCATGGAAATGATCAATAATGATACAGGAAACTTCCAGACACTGGACTCAACCCAATTTGGCTTCATCAAGGGTAGATCATGCCTACTCAACCTGGTGGACTTCTTTGAGAATGTCACCAAAGCAATGGATGAGGGCAAAATGGTTCACACTGCCTACCCTGACCTGGCCAAGGCGCTTGACACAATACCCAACTTGGGCATTGTTGTTAAACTCAAGAGGTTAGGTACAAACCCTTAAGTCATCCAGTGGATAGCCAGCTCAGGGACAGATAGGACACAGGAAGTTAGAACTGGGTAGATCCCTCTACAAAGAGGCAAATCTCAAGCAGAGTTCTTCAGGGATCTGTCCTGGAACCGCTTCTTTTTGGAATTTATGTCTCTGAAGTCAAGGCCAATTTCAATGGCCTCCAGCTGACTACATTTGCAGATGATTGCAAATTAGGAGCTGTCATTGAATCCTACACCAATACAAATGTTCTCCAGAAAGGACTGTCACAGACAAACAACTGGTGTCAGAGCCATGAACTAAAACTAAATTCCAAGAAATGCATAATAGCATCCTTCAGGAAGTCATCTGCCCCTGGTAAATATCATATTGACAACACAGCCCTAAGAGATGACCCAGTAGTCAGAACTTTGGGGACATACATAGACGGTAATCTAGTCTTTGCCCATCATGTACCTACAGTAGTAAGGAAATTATTTTATGTTGTGCACCCTATAAACAAAAGTATGGCATCTAGGTCCAAGGAAGTAATTTTTCCACTGTAATCAGCATTAATCAGATCTATCATTGAGTACAATACCTCTTTTGGTATGTATGCAGCCAGGCATATGCAGAAAGTGAAATGTCCATAGAGGTTCCTCACTAAAAAATACAGTGTATAAGTAACATGTCCTGTGTAGACCACCTCAAGGCCTTATCTCTGTATTTTGTCTCCTACAGGCTGTTGAGGGGAGATCTATGCCTGGCATACAAGGCATTGTCAGACCCACTCTAATGGACCTCCTTCATATCTGTTAAACAAACAGTACTGGAATTACCTATTCTAAAGACTTAAACCTTGCCTGTAATATAAATAGGACTTGCTGGATGGACAGGTATGTATCCCATAAACTACCCCTTCTCTGGAACAGGCTCCCCATCCATGTGAAGCAGAGTTCCTCTCTAACCCAATTCAAGTGTAATTTGGACAATTGGATGGGGAACAGGAAATTCATCCCTGGTTTGGTACCTATACTTTTATGGACACAGACAACCTATAAATGTTTCATCTCCTAAGCCCCTGCTTTCACTTATCAAGGGTACCAAAACATGTCAGAGATTTGGGATGAATGGCTAGGCTTAAAAAGGCCCTTGTGGTCATCAGCCTAGTAAATACCCATGAACCTACAAACCTATGCATGAATGTGCATCAGGGTAGCATGATGCGTGTTACCAGTAGTATAGTGCAAGTGGTCAGTAGCAAGATACAGTGTAACTCTTGTACAAACCAACTTCACAGTGGCTTTGCATGTTTTTATACCATATATGAAATTCAAGCCAAGGAATAGACAGACGCAAACATCATAGAGTAAATGATGACTGATAATGCATTGCATCATTCACAAAATTCAAAGATGACCCTCCAGAACTCCCTCATTAGCATAATTAGTATATCATACTTCCAACTCTAGCATGACAAAAATGATGTCACCATATTTTGGGAAACTGCATTGCAATGAGCAACTTAAAAAATGAGAATATGATGGCTATTAGACCGCACTGCCATACAGGAAAACTGGTAGCAAACAGGACTTCTTGCAGTGGACCACAGGACTGCAGTGACCATGCAAGGGTGCATGGAGGCAGTAGACACATTTACAGATCAGAAGAGTGTGTTGGGGGGGTAACACTGCACATACCATGAAAGGGGGGCTGGCATGCTGGGTGGGGGTGGTCAACCTGAAAGGACAGTACAAGTTGCAGTTCTGCTGGGGAAAGATGGATCAACCAGACAAGGTACAGAGGAAGGGGAAGGAGTGCTTGCATTCCTGCTAGGAAGGGCTCGACCTAACAAGGTATGAGGACAGGCCAGAACAGGTCACAGTCCTGCTTGGAGACAGGATCTGGCTGACAGAGCTCAGAGAACAGGATGAGGACTGGTCACTTTCCTGCTATGTAGGTGTCACAACAGCCTTGTATATCCACATGGACAACATTATGTGATACATAGGATATGAAACCTCCACTACACTACATCAGGCAAAGCTGGAGAAGATAAATGGACACTAAGCATGGTTAATACTGTGTCAGAATGCTTACACTATAGCAGCATATAGAGCAGTGGGCACTGTAAGTGGGCTGGGGACAGTACTGAGTAGGGTTGCCACCTTTTCAAATGCCCAAAGTGGGACATGTTCTGTAGAAATGTCAGATTTTCCAGGACAAAACATACCTACAGCCATGCATAGCACAGAACTTTACCTTTTTGCACAAATAAAAGCTTAGTCTAATAACATTCAAATTGCGTATGCTACTTCACATAACATATATAAGTTTCATATATAAAATAACTGTTTTATGCAACTATTAAAGGAAACTTAGGAAATATGTTTGTCCTGAAATCTCAGGACATTTGCTAATTTTTGTTTTTTTTCACAGGACACAACTGCCTAAAGAGGGAATGTCCCTCGCAAAGTGGGACAGGTGGTAACCCTAGTACTGAGTTAATTATCATTGGGTATGGACAGTCATGCACCCACACACACACACACACACACACACACACACACACACACACACACACACACACACATCCACATATGTAGTCACCAGGGATTCACTTCATAATCTCGAAATACTGAAATCTTGAATTTCAGTTTTTTGAGACAATGAAATCAAATCCACACAACACCAAAACACTAAAACCATGAAATTCAAAACACCTAAAACACAGCACACACCAGACCACACATATACCACAACACCTACATCACAACATAAACAAACAAAACAACACACATCCACAAACCTACAACACAAATAAGCAGGGGGGCTGTGCCACCCTGTACCCCCCACCCCCCACTTATATATGCTAACTCCGAGATCGCACAAACAGTAAACAAAAGCAAACACACACACACACACACACACACATTCTACAGTACCTCACACACACATCGCATATGTCAGCACACTCACATACACTCAAACACCCACCCAAAACCCTTACAAAACACTCACTTACCTGACATAACACCTAAATCCACACACAGTACCACTCGCCATCCACATAAATCCCGGACATTACGTAATGTAAAGCCAGAACTGCGAATTTGAGATATTCGAATTTGCTATTATGCACTTTCGCTATTTTCAAACTTCAACTTTATAGTCTTGAGATATTGAAATTCGACATTTCAGTATTTCAAGATTATAAAGTGTTTCCAGTCCCCAGATATACACATCTTGTCATGGGACTGATGGTACAGCAATGACTGAAAAGTGCACCATATAGGAGAAGAAGATAAGAGTTAAGTAGACAAGGACTTCTATAACCAAGTGCAGCAGGGAACTGTTTGAAGACATCAATGCAATAGGCAACCAAAATAAGACAACATTACAAGTGCATCACAGGATCATTGTTAAGTTACTGCATGCAATGAAAAGGCACAGGAAATTGCCAGAGGCAGACTCAACATTTAATGTGAATCAGATACAGCAGTGAAATGGAAGAATTCCTAGTTTCCTTCACCAGGGAATGTGAGGAAACCATTGTACATGATGACAGCCTGGATATGGTAGCTGGGCTGATGATGACTGCATTAGCATCTTTGTGAGATGCACATGATGTACTATAGCAACAGCCAGGCTTGTAGGAAAGAGACATGTAACTGTGAATGGTTTGGTCAGAAAAATATATGGATATCTGTAATCCAGGGATATTGGGGATGAAACAGCAAAAACTTGTACCATAAAAAACATATGTGCCCATAGGCTGTGTAAATAGTTGGCACGTAATGAATGTGGCTGACACTCTTCATTCAGCACCATCACACACTCCCCATAGCCCTACTTATTTTCATTTCTTCGATTGTGGATGTAAGCATTCTACTGAAATCCTACATGGAAATCCAACCAGGGGTTTCTATAGATACTTGCAATGTGGTGTCATGGTGTGCCATGTCCTGGACAGGATGCCTCCACTTCTGATACTTTAGGGCTACATGTCACATCTAGACAGCATCGCACCCATGAAAGTTCCAACTCATCTCTGGTGGGTGTGATCCCTAACTTGCCTCAAGCTTCTAGCCATGTGCATGGCTACTACATCCACCATCCATGGCATCTATACTGGCCATTGGCACTGTGTCCAATCTCACCTGTGCACATGAAAATGACTGTGATCTGTGATCATACAGTGTTATCTGCCATCTACACTATGGTCCAGGACTGCATATGGGGGTTATCAGCCACTATTTCAAAGCATATCCAGCGTTGTCTGCAGCAACTAACAGGAAACACTGTTATAAGTGGTCTACTACATACATTCATATATAGCAGATGCTGGAGGTGAAATGGGATACAGAAAGATTTTATAGATGATTTGTTTTTTTATATGGGGGTTCAGAAAGTGAGCTTAAAAGATTTTATTAAATATTTAAATGAATCTACTAGTTATTTAAGGTTAACTTTTAATTTTAGTCATGAAAATATTATTTTTTTTGGATATGAATGTTTACAAATCTGCCAGCACTCGCAAAACCAAGATTTATAAAACAGAAGTACAGAGCAATAGTTATTTGCATTACAAGAACATGCATAGTTCTAGCCTTAAGATGAATATAATCAAAGGGTAATTCACAAGAGTTAGTAGGTTAACAGATGAAGCAGTTTTTTTTAACATAGAATGTGAAGACCTTAAGAAGAGATTCATAGATAGAGGGTATCCCAAAAAGAAAGTAAATGAGTCTTTGAAAGCAGTAAAAGAAGTAAGGGAGTGAAATAAAGACATAAGAGAGGTTGAGAAATCAAATATGTCAAAAGATTTTACCCTAGCATGTGTTTTAGAAAATTCTATAGATGAGAATAAAATTAGGTCAATAATAAAAAATAACTGGAGAGTTTTAATGAATTGAAGATGTTATAGGGGCGGCCCTGACTTGTGTGACTAAGAGAGGTAAAAATTTGAAAGAATTTTTTAGGAAGAATAGTTTAGACTTATGAAATTCAGATTTTCGAGATGTTGGCATGATGTAATTATTGTAAGCTGTGCCAATATATGAAAGTAGGGGCTAAGTTTGAGGTGGTAGCTAGAAATTTTAAAATAAAATTGTATAATTCTGTGAAGTGTAGATCAAAGTTTGTGGTATGTATGGCCTTTTGCGAATTATGTGTGGCATTTTATATTGGCAGAACTATTAGAGAATTTTTTAAAAGAGTTTATGAGCATTTAAGGGATATAGATAAGACAGATGAAAGTAATCCCCTAGCAAAACATGTTAAGTTAAAGCATGCTAAAGAAAATAGTAAAACATTATTTAAATTCACAATAATAGATCAAGTTGAAGATTATTATTGTAGATTGGATGTGGAAGATGAATTGGATTGTAGAGAGTATTGTTGGCAAACTAGACTTAATGCATGTATTTTTCCAGGATTGAATGACATGGAAAATTGTAAGATTGTATTGAAAAGGAAAGGGTTAATGCATTAAGTTGTGATCACATGGGGGTTGATTCATTATTTACATACATTTTGAATGTTGCAACTTGATCTGATGAAGTTTCCAGAAGGGAATTAAAGTAATTGTAAGCTGTGCCAATATATGAAAGTAGGGGCTGAGTTTGAGGAGGTAGCTAGAAATTTTAAAATAAAATTGTATAAATCTGTGAAGTGTAGATCAAAGTTTGTGGTATGTATGGCTTTTTATGAATTATGCCTGGCATTTTATGTAGGTTTTACTATTAGAGAATTTTTTAAAAGAGTTTATGTGCATTTAAGGGATATAGATAAGACAGATGAAAGTAATCCCCTAGCGAAACATGTTAAGTTAAAGCATGCTAAAGAAAATAGTAAAACATTATTTAAATTCACAATAATAGATCAAGTTGATTATTATTGTAGATTGGATGTGGAAGATGAATTGGATTGGAGAGGGTATTATTGTCAAACTAGACTTAATGCATGTATTTTTCCAGGATTGAATGACATGGAAAATTTAGAGATTGTATTGAAAAGGAAAGGGTTAATGCATTAAGTTGTGATCACATGGGGGTTGATTCATTATTTAAATAAATTTTGAATGTTGCAACATGGTCTGATGAAGTTTCCCGAAGGGAATGAAAGTGCTTAGCAGTTGTGTTTTTGTGGATTATTAAAGTTTTGTGGTTTTAAGCCATTCGATTTTTGTTTTCTTTTTATGGCTATATAGTTCATTTTTTAAGGTCTTTGAGGAGGAGATTTTAAAAATTCCCTGTGTTCCATTTTGACAGATGTTTTGGGGGAGCAGATATTCTAACTAAGGAAATTATTCTTTTGAGCTGGAGCAAAGTCTCTGAATTGTCTAAACACAGTGAAGCCTCACTAAGTTTAATGGTACTAGTTGCCAAAAATGCAATTACCAGAAAATGGAAATCAAAATCTAAACCAATTGCAACTGAAGTACTACATATTGTAAAGGCAATAAAAGAACTGGAGGTGAAATCTTTAGGAAAGGGAAAGAGCAAATGGCATACATGTATGTGGAATTTGTGAGAATGGCATATGACAAATAATATTCAGGAGAAGGAGTGATATTTAAGGAAAGACAGTAACTGAGTAATTTATGTGATGCCAAAGTGAATGATAAAAATCCAAAGCAGCCAAGGAAGAAGTAAAAGTCCACAGTGGTAAAATATACCATACAGGATAAGATGAAAACCCACTGGAGCCACCACGACCAGTTAAAACTTTATTTATTACACAGATAAGCGCTTTTGAGCATTAGCTCTTCATCAGATCTGATGAAGTGATAAAGTTTTAACCAGTCATGGGTGGCTCCTGTGTGTTTTCTTCTTATCCAAAGTGAATGATAATAATTAAAAAAGTAGATATATGTCTACGCTGTGTGAAAACAAAAACGATTTTACTACGATTCGTTTTCTTATTAATGTATATGTGTGTATTTGTGTCACTGTTTTAGTTGCGATTTAATAGACATGTTTATCAAAAAATATTAGATAAGCTTTGAATACTTAGAAGTCTGGATAATAAAAATTAAATTATTTGGCACTGGGATTTTCAAATTGAGTGTGTTAGGACATTATGTCAACAATGCATTAAGAAGCACAAGACTGCAGGTTGCCAAATGTTAGCTTGCTTGGAATATGCATCTACTGTTAACAGTGGAGTCAGTGTTATTCCATGTAAAAAAAAGCGAGATGATTGGGAGAAAGTGACAGTTACTGCACAACTATCAAATGTAAATGGTGGAAAAAACATATTTCTTGTCTGGGAATTCTACTTATGAACACAGTACAGACCCCTCCCCTCCAACTATTTACATGATCCCATTCATAAAAGGTAACTAATATCAAGTACAGCCGAAGCAAACATTTATGGCATTCAGTCTTTCCCATTGTATGTATAGTACCATTCTACTCTGTCTTGATTCAAGTTACCAGAGGAAGAAATGCTTCCTCTGTATGAATTTGTGGTGAAAGGTGGGGATTGGCAGTTTGTAGACACTATCTTTTCTCAAAGAATGTGCAGTGTAAATATAAGTTGCTCTTCCTACAGTGTTATTATGGAAGCTTTTATTTTAGTCATTGTATATCATTTGAGAAGTATGGAGAATGTTTGGTAACTCCTTACTGTTCCACAAATATTCTAGCTTCTACTTGTAGGTCATGTTCTGATGCATGACTTCTACTGTCTTCACATTGCATTCATTGCCTGTGTCTTAATTTCTAACTTAGTAATTTCTAAAAGGTCAAGTCATGTCAAATAATGGAATTGAGTGCAAGTCTGAGAACCTAATGTATTGATGTTGGTCCTGTGGTAACATGCATCGTAGATCTATATCCTCTTAAGAAGCCTTGCGAGTATTGTTTCCAGGGCTGTTAACTACCATGATTGCTTTTTCCAGAGCTTACATGCACTTTTCAACAAAGCTAGTTGTTTGAGCTCATAGAGGTATTGCTTTGCTATACTTAAATATAAGAAAGCAGCAGCATTTTCAAACTATTTATTTTCAAATGTAGGGCACTATGTAGACTGCATGGTGTCCATGTTTGCCATGAACATTTATACTGAAGTAGATATTATTAGTTTAAAGGCTTGAAACCTGTCTTGGTCATATGTATTTATTAAAAAATGCTCAGTAAAGGCCCAGAAAATCTACATTTAACTCAGTACATATATAATAACATAACATTCATAATCTTATTTTAAAAAGTACATATTTTAAAAAAAAATTTTTAATGTATACATATAATAAAATCACTTTGTTCTATCACCCCCAGTAATAATCAATTTTACTTTATAATAACATGTTATGTTATTATATATGTTCATGTGAAAGTATTAAGTACTGTGCACTTTAAATCATGGAGTACAATTAATTGGAAGATTAATTAAAGGAACTTATTGGTTGGAAATGTATTTAAAACCCAGCTTGTTTTTTATGGATGTGTTCTGATGAAGTCTATTGGATTAGATGAAAGCACTTAACGTGGTTTGTACATTTTATAGTGCTATTTGTTAATAAAATAGATTCTATTGTAAACCTTGTTGCCTTAGTGGATTCAGGCACACAGCACAGCGGACGCTTTCTTGGTGGATTTTTATATTACTTTCAAGGAGTTACAGCCTCTTCCAAGAGTGAATTCACATCAATTTAGGCTGAGGTGGAAGTGTTCACAGCGCTTAACGCGGTTTGTACATTTTATAGTGTCGTTTGTTAATAAAATAGATTCTATTGCAAACCTTGTTGCCTTAGTGGATTCAAGCACACAGCACAGCGGACGCTTTCTTGGTGGATTTTTATATTACTTTCAAGGAGTTACAGCCTCTTCCAAGTGTGAATTCACATCAATTTAGGCTGAGATGGAAGTGTTCACAGTTCTATACTATAGTTAATGCCTGTCTTTCAGCTTGAGAATATCTTTTTATATCAATGTGCTATTGACACACACACTGCTGTTCTATATTTTTCACTGGATTTCTGTTTGCATGTTGCATTTAAACCAAAATGACTGCCACTGGTGCTGAACAACTCAGATGAATTTCTTTTCTGGGTTCTGAGAAGAGACTATTAAACTGTATTTTAATTTTTATAGTGAGTGATCATGCACATTAGCTAATATAAAAGACATTTATTTGTTAAATTATCTAATTGTTTGCTTATGATTAAATAAATACAGGCAGTAATCTGTTATTCTTAAAACATGTGTTGCAGTTATGTATCATGTAATGTTGCAGCACATTATATGACCTCAAATTTAGGCGGGTTAGTGTATATACAGCTTCTCTTGAAAATCTGTGTCCATAATATTTTAGTTTTAATTCCTTATTTCTTAAGGAAACACTTTCTTTATTCAAAGTCAGATCATGCTGTATGTACATTTAAACACTGATCTGGAACTGATGTCATGTTATTCCTGAAGTTTTACATGTACTATTGTCTTATTACTGGAGTAACACAATGATGTAGTCCTTAGCATTGCTGCCTTATAGTCATTGATTCCCATTTCAGTTCTCAGCTGGAGCAGATTCAATGCAAAGTCTGAAAGTGCACTGAATTTTCCCCCAAGACTTAAAAGCATGCATTGGTGAATTGGCAATCCTTCTAATTTCTAACAAGGTGTGTGTATGTGCTGCAATGCACTGGCTCCACAAACTTCATTAGTTTCTGATCTGCATTAAGCAGGTAATTGAGGAATGATTTAATAACATTTTTACCATTGTACTTTGAAGTATGTGTTATATTGTTTCAAAATGATTTGACCACTGCATTCATACTAGAAGTCAGGTCAAGGAAAGTAACATTATTATATAGGCATTGCAAGAATAAGATTCAAGATAATGATATCCTCTCATTAAACAAACTGACTAAATTTTATTTTATCATTCATTTGTTAGACAGCAAAGCATTGTTTAGCAATCATGAAAAAAATGATAGCTGTTTGTTATTTTTCTGTCAGAGTATCACCCTTTCTTTTTAGTGGACATTCGTTCTCCAGTCAGGGTGAAGATGTATAGGCTGCCCATTTTATTAACATAATTAACAGCTTTGTGACATATCATGGTCTATTAACTCTGCAATTCTGTTATCTCTTCTTCTATTGACACTGCTTATTACTTGTCATACACTTTATATTCCTCAGAATTAACTGTCTAGTATTGATTCTTGCTTGTTTAAAAGATCTAACAGTCAATATATGTAGTATTTCCAGAATATTTCATACTTGATGACTTGTTTTCTTCAGTTTGGATGCTTGAAGGTTCAAGTGTATGTCAACAGGGTTACTAATGTTATTTAATGGGAAGTAGAAATTTGCACCAACTTTTTTTTATCTGTTCATACTGCTGCTATGTACCCATAAGTCAGGCTCTAACCCTGAAAAATGTGTATTCTGTTTTGTAGTAGTGTATTCACTTCACTTTTAAAATATGGAGTGGTTATTGTAAAATATAAGACGTATTTCCAGAATATTTCATACTTGATGACTTGTTTTCTTCAGTTTGGATGCTTGAAGGTTCAAGTGTATGTCAACAGGGTTACTAATGTTATTTAATGGGAAGTAGAAATTTGCACCAACTTTTTTTATCTGTTCATACTGCTGCTATGTACCCATAAGTCAGGCTTTAACCCTGAAAAATGTGTATTCTGTTTTGTAGTAGTGTATTCACTTCACTTTTAAAATATGGAGTGGTTATTGTAAAATATAAGACATTAAAATTATTTCAAGTTACAGTAATAGAAATCCCCTGTGGTAGTATGTATGCTGTGGGCAAGCATAACTACAGTGACATATTTTACATCCCGCTGCCTAAATGATTATGTACTGGAGCTACTGGTACCAGCTTACTGGATGAGTAGAAAAAGAAAGAGTTTGCCATGATACTGCTGTAATAAATCACAACGATGATACAATATGTCTAATGTAAACAAGAATGTGGGAAGATTATTATCACGAAAGAAACACAATTTGATCACCTTGTTCACAATTCATTGAACTTCTGGTTATATACGGATTTGGCCAGATTGGTCTATTTTTATGAGTTGTAGTTTTATTTTCAGATAGCACTGAGGGTCATATATACTATAAGAAAATATTGTTTGTGATTCTTTATAAAAAAATTTAATTTATTGAGCAAACCATACAAATACCAGCACTCTCAACCTAAGAGATGTGCTAAGAAATATTCCAAAACACTTTTGAAGAAGAAAACAGCATATTTACTCCAAAAACAATGACCACAAAAATAAATGAAAATACACCCAACGGAGGATGAATCAGATTTAAAATCCACACTTTAATAGATTAAACAATTTCATCCCTGACAACTGGGGACTTCATCAGAATCTAATGAAATACATTTCTTATGATGTCATACAAATGTTCATAAATTCTATTTGTATGACATCAAACACAAAGAGACCAATGCTCTATATAAACATTTCCTTAGTTGTAAGAGTTTCAGAAAATTCACTTTTGGAATCATCAAACAGATTATAATAAACTCCATGGGTGGGGACTGGAAGAGTGTTAAATAAAAGGGAAATGCAGTGGCAACTGAGATTAGCTGCAACCCAACCCCCTGGTTTAAACAAATTTATTTCATTAGTCCCTCTTTTAAAGGAAAAAGCAGACAGGTTATAAAGCGGGCAGTGTTTATCTCAGTTAAAACAATATTTTTACAAGGGTTGTATATATACAATCACATTCCTATTTTTTACTCCTGGCAAACTGTGTACTTGATTGACAGCAGCATCATGTGATTAGTAAAGACATTTTTGGATTGGTGATGGTATAACCAATAGGAATTGTTTTTAATGTATTTAAAGTGGTTTTATAAGATGTTTTGTTGGATTCTGATGAAGTTCCCGGTTGTCAGGGATGAAAGCACTTAATATATTAAAGTGTAGATTTTAAACCTGGTTCATCCTCCGTTGGGTGTATTTTCATTTATTTTTGTGGTCAGTATGTTTATTTGTGGGTTGCACCTTTGCTGCACCTTTTTTCTTTTGTTTACTCCAAAAACAAGCGATAAAGTACATGTGAATAAAAACATGTATTATAATGAAGTTCATTCATTGATTGTCAGGCAAGCAACCGTTTTTTATTCCATTTTTTTATTCTTTTTATTCCAGCCTATGTGATAAAACACTACCTAGTAGAGTTACATTTGCACTTCTCAATAAAATATATCAGAAATTTCCAGAGAGCATTTATCTTGTCCAAGATTCAGTACTGATCACACCAAGGATCTGGTGAATGATTCTTCGTGGAGTCATCTTTCCCTTATGTAACTTAAATTAGGAGATACAGCAACTACTTCTCTAACCCTTAGAAAATTTTAGCTTGGGAAATCATCATTCACAGCCACCTTGCCTTGTTTCTTTTTTCATAGTGCCTCGTGGAGCTCCTCTAACCTAACTTTCCGCAATGCACTCCTGGTCAACTCCTTCTGTCCTTCTCCCTTGCAAAGAAATGGAATTCACTCACCCCACTCATTCGTACCTCCCAGAACCCTACTACCTTCAAAACCTTACTTCATTCTCATCTCACTTCCAAATGGGAATGCTCCTGCTCCCACCCTTCCTAAACTTTTTCACTGCACCTCCACCTCCACCTTTCACCTCCACCTCTACTTCCATCACCCATATCCTATATGCACCCAACCAACACTAACCTAACCTATCATCCCCCTTCCTCCTTTCTCTGTCTTCCTTCTCTTCCTCCTTCTACTCTATGAATCATAAGCTATTACACATTTACATCTATTATTTCACAAAATGGTACACAAAATCTTATTAACCCTACTGATTCGATATGCATTACCCTTTATTAATTGTTGATTCTATGTCTCTTTATATTGTTTGTTAAACTTATACATTTATATTTTCATTTTGACTGTATGTATATATATTTGACTGTATGTATATGCATTTTGGCTGTATGTATATGTATTCACTTGGAGCTTTTCTCCCCGGGCCTCCATTGAAAAAGGGCTCACCTTGGCCCAAAGGACTTTCCCGGTTAACAAACTGCAAATAAATAAATAAATAAATAAAGATTCCATGCTTTCCTTGTTCATCAGCGTACCCCCTGCCACATCTCAGACATAGGGCTCCCCTACAGTGTCATCAGGTATTGCTCCAAGTTGCACCTGATAATACTGCAAAAAATGAATCCTTCATTTTTTTTTTATTCGTACTTTGAGCAAGCCATCAGACTGGACCTTCAGCTCAAGAATTAAGCTCTTCTACTTGTTGTCATTAAGACTGTAAGCCAAAGGCTTGCCCAAACATTCATCCCACTGAGTTACCCAGAAGTACTTTCTGCTTAATTATCCTATGTCCACTTGATAAAAATGAATATACAAATTTACCTCCACCTTACTTTATGAAGAAATATTTTCAAGGTTTATTAGTGGAAGCTGGGCTAATTGTTTTTCTCATCCTTTCATAATACTCATATATTCCCTGCACCAGTGTCTCATCAGTATTGTAATTCTGCTTTTTTCTCCTAGAATTGACGAGCCTATATCTAATTCGATCTCAGTACGATAACAGTGTGGCCATGCATGACTGGCGCCCCCTAAACTGTGCACCTTATTAAAAACTTGTAACGCCTACTACCTTTCCTAAGCTCCTTTCTGGAGAGTATGTTTATTCTGTCATCCAGAGAATCACATCTCCAAACCACCTCCCAACCATCCTCCCTCTCCCACTTAGCCTGTGCCACTCTTGCACTACTATACAGTCCTATCTGCTGAACACGCAATCCATTAAAGGATCACCAGTGACACTGAAGTCACCTGTAATAACTTTCTTTGTTCCCTGAGGAAGGTTCCAGTTCATAATCAGAGAACACTAATGGAAAAGTAAAGGGACTTTGCATTAGGGGCATAGATCCAGCCTAACCTCTAACTTTTGTCACACAACTACACACCCACCATTAACCATCTGCCATACTGATCCTCCCTAATGTAGTTCTCTTTGGAATGTGGAGTCTTCCCAAAAATAATCAAAACCCCTCTCCTTGCATCCTTTCACTGAACTACGTCCTACCACCACTCAATATCTAATACCATCTTCAGCATCTCTGCTGTACATAGTTTAGCTTCTTGCACGAGAATAGCTTCACATTTTCCTGTGCACTATCTCCAGTAATTCCTTTACCTTTTAATGGTGTGGTTCATTCAACCCATATGTCCCCTTACTAATAAGTTGCAATCTCATGTCTTTCTTCCAGGCTTGGGCAGCAAATGCCCCTTGAATCATGTGGTCAGCACCTGTCCTGTGGAGCAAAGGACTGTACGTAGTGCCTACAGAGCCACCACAAGCCCTGTCATTTCTAGCATAGGAGTAACATAGAGATGTACACAACATGGAAACTACCTCATTCACCTTAATAGCACTAGTGTTCAAGCAAACACCCACCTTGGAGACCTAAACCTATACTATCAAATAAAAAAACACCAGGCGATGAAACTGGCACCTAAACGAACATATTTCCCATTTCTGGAATAGGCTATCTTAACATACCAAACAAAGTGCTTCCCTAGCAACCTTTAAAAACAGTTCTGATAACTGGAAGAATGCTCACAAATTTACTTCCACCAGTACTGACTGATGTAGTCAAGCTATTTGATGGTCTCCTTGGCCATAATCTTAGTAAGAACACATGAATCTCATCAGCAGATATAGTAAAGGGTTTAATATTGTTGAAACATCTCAGTGGAAACGTTGAGTAAAGTGAGGAGTTACATTCTGACAGTAATGCAGACTTTGGAGCCTGCTCACTTCTGTCTTCCTTGGAGCTGATATACAGCTATTTCTCCACAAATGATGAACATAGTTAAGATACATGGCCATATCCTACAACTGAACTCAGATTTGAAGGCAATTTTGCCTAATTTTTCTACTCTTTCACAACAAATGGGTCCAATTTTATCTGATAGATTACTCTCTATTTTTGTTTAACAAAATCAATAAACATCTCTAGGGGAAAAATAGTTGGCATGTGTTCCTGTAGCCAATGTTCAGTATACAAACATGTACCTTTTTAGTCATGGTGGAAAATTTAATTCCCATAGACTGGTTTTTCAACAGCTCAGCTACCTTTGTTGCTTGCTTTATAACCTGCTCCTGTCATCTATACTTTATCTGTAATCATTTTAGACCTGTTCATTCAAGATTGCTGGAGCATCTAAGGGACCCTGTAAACATAAAATTGGTAAAACAGCATTGTCTAACATTTCCATTCTCTACATAATGGGGATGCCCCCATGATTAAGTTTTTTATGATGAAACGTTTATTTTCTCTCATGTATGCTGATGTAGTAGTACAGATATTCTTTATTTTAAACAAAGAAAAATTAAAGCTACATATTTTCTTAAATGTAAAACCCTAACTACTAAATGGTTAAATAAGAAATACCTTGGCAAGCTTTTTTCTGAAACGTGACTGGTCTTGAGATGAGCATTTGGTAGAGAAGGGGTTTGAATACCACTACCTCCAACAGAATATGTTGCCTGGATGTGGTTTAAATCCCACCATTAACACCAAAATGTAATGAACTAATTACATGAATGGGGTTCAACCCCCATCCATACCACTGATTGTCACATGTTTGGTCGATAGAGGTAGGATTGAAACCCCATCTGTTCTAACAGTTCACCACATATTTGGTGCAGTGGTGGGATTCAAACCCCATCTGTGTCACCTATTGCCACAGATTTATTAATGTATTGGTTTCTTAATGTATATATTTATGGTGTGATTTTCTTTCTTTTTTTGAACTCAAAACATTTGCTTTAATAAAACTAGCTTTATATGGAATTACAGCTTAGAGTTACATGGGTGTCTTATTGGTTATCTTACCTTGGTGATAATTCATTCATGGAAAACTAGATGGCGTGAAGGGCTCCAAGTAGCCACTCCCCCCATTGTATGGAACTTTAATAGATGAGTTCTATTGTTCAGTTTTCCTTATTGTTATCTTATTATGCAGTCCCAAGCTTTGTATGCCTTACACTTGTTTCCTGATGACAAGTATAAGAATAATAAACCAGTAATAGCATATAACAAGCCATTCAATAAGAATTGACTTTCACTTCAATTTTTCAAAATATTTGTATAAAATATTTTTCTCCGATATAGATTTCTGTGTATCTTAAAAATGGCATACTTTTTTATCATTCTCATTCTATGTATGTGACAGATTATGCAATGTTAAATGTGGCATCCACAAACAGCATGTAACAACAAAGAGAAAACACCATACCACTGTCTGTGTTCTGAGAGTAAATCTGGTTTTAGAATTTTACTAATCATACTCTTGTCAGAGAAAGCAGTCAGAGATAATGTATTTATTTATTTATTTTTATTGATTACATTTTACTATCGGGTAGTGTCCGACTGGGCACATAGCCCATTTTCAGCAGAGACCTGGGGAAAAAAGTTCCAGTATTAAGCTACATAGATAAACAGAATTAAGGACTGAAATATTGAACAAATCACCAAGTCATACAGTAGTTGTCAGCATATAATAATTGATATAACCTATAACAAATAATACGAGACAATATTGATAACCTATTACAAATAATACAAGAGAAGATACTGATACAGAGGAAGCAGTATCAAACTTAGAGAACATTAGACTCAGGTTCTAGAAACCTGAATACAGAGTGGTGCATCTTGCACAGGAAGTATGTGGCTTGATTTGCAGAGTAAATAGCCATAGAGAGGAAAAAAAGACATTGTTGTAGTGGTTTTAGAAGATAGTTGAGCAGTAAAAACAATGAAACATGCATGGGGAGAGGGAGATAATATTAGAGCTGGGTTTAGCCTGGTGACTAGCAGGGGCAGAGCCAGTTGTCTATGAGGTGATCCTTTAGCTTAGTTTTGAAGGAAGAATGGCAGGGAGTAATTTGAATGTTTCATGGGAGAACATTTCAGAGCTTAGCTATTTTATTAGAGTATAGAAAGTCACTGTGGTAGTTGTGAGATTGTGTGATTTCAAGCAATGGCTTATCTGAAGACCTAAGGGACCTGCTGTTAACCTGTAGTTGGACTAGTGTTGATATGGCTGGGCAGTTTTGAGGTTGTGGATGATATTGAGGGTGAAGGCAATCTGATTGAGAGTTAATAGGTTGGGGAGTTCTAGCCATTTGGGTTGTTGAAGAGCAATACAACAATGGGTCTTGTGGGGGAACTTGGTGGCAAATGTTGTGATTTTTGTTATAGCAGGATTCAAGATTATGAAGGTTGGACTTGCGTAGCTTGGTGAACGTGAGTGAGACATAGAGAAGGGTAGACAGAAGTTGTGATCTAGCAGTGGCTATTCTGCCTTGGGGTGTTAGGTAAGGTTTGGCTCTATATAGTGAACTGAGTTTTGCATGGACTTTTTTGATAGTGTGGGAGATGTGAATATCAGATTTTAGCCTGTTATCTATTGTCATACCCAGGAGCTTAGCCTAATTGCTAGGCTCAATTATGGTACCATTTGCTACTTTAATGCTTAGGGGTGGGCAGTTGTGTGTGGTAGATTTGTAGAAGATTATTAGCTTGGTCTTATTTGGGTTAAGGATTAGCTGGTGCTTTGATAGGTAAGTTTCAATTTTTTTTGATGATTTTTGTATCTCAGATTGTAGACTAGGTGGGGATGGGCAGAGCAGATAATGGATATGTCGTCCACGTACTGTATGATAGAGGTATGCTGGGTTGCTGAATTTAGATTGTCAGTAAAATGGTGAAGAATAGGGGGCCGAGTACGGATCCTTGGGGTACACCGGTGGATACTGGCAGCAGTGGGGAGAGAGTGTTTTCCCATTTAGTGGCCTATTGACGGTTAGAGAGATAACTGTGAAAACACATTAGGGATGCTGAGTTAAGACTGTGTGAAACCAGTTTATTAAGTAGTAGTTGGTGGGAAATGGTGTCCAAAGCTTTTGACATCTCCAGAAAAGTGGCTGATACTACTAGTCTGTTTTTCGTAAGGTGATGGATGGTGTTGGTGAAGGATACTAAGGCAGTGCTTGTGCTGTGTTTGGGTCTAAAGTCATGCTGAATTTTGGATAGAAGGTTATTTGTGGTAAGGTTGCTCAGGAACTGTTGATGGATGCATTTCTCTAAGATTTTTGCTATGGGTGGGAGGATAGCAATGGGGCGGTAGTTTGTGATATCTCTAGAGGGGGCACCTTTGTGAAGGGGAATGATGTGTGAGATTTTCCACAGTTGAGGGATGTATTGTTCTGTGATTGAGTGATTGATTAGTATGGACACTGGGTAGGCTATGGATGGAGCTGCAATTTTTAGGAACTCATTTGGAAGTTAATCGGCTGTGAGGCAGCATGGTTTAAGTTTGCATTGGAGTTTTTTGATGTAGGAGGTTTGAATAGGTTTTAATGAGAAGTGACTGGTATAGCTAGGGTCTTGGCGGGGATAGTGAGTGGTAGCTTTTGGTGGCTATGTAGGAGGCTTGTGATTGAGTTTATGAAGTTTGAATTAAGTTATGAACATATGGGTTTGGTGGTGTTTGATGTAGAAGGAATGAGGGTGGGTTTTTCCCAGGGTTGAGGAGGTGGTTGATAGTTTACCAGAATTTCTGTGGGTTATGGAGGTATTTCTGTTGAGAGGTTCGGTAGTAACATTTCTTATCATTGTAGATTTGTTTCTTTGCTTGGTTTCATAATTGTTGATAGGTTGTGAGGTCGGGGGTATTTTTGGTAGATAGGTATAGGGCCCTGGCTCTATCTCTTTTTTTAATTAGTAGTTTAGTGTCTTGAGAAATCCATGGTAAGAATGGTAAGGAATTTGTTGTTAAAGAATTCAATTGCAAGGTTAAGTTGTAGGTTAATTAAAGGTGACCAGTCGTGGTTTTGAAGTAGTTGGTTGAATAGGTCAGAGGAGAAATGCTTCTTACTGCGGATGTATTTGAAAGTATTAATGTATTGATTTTGGCCTTTTTTCCTGAGCAGATATGTAGGGGCATGGTCGCTAAGGTTTATGGGTAGGCAGCCAGCTTGATAGCCTAGGTGTGGTTTGTTAGTTAATACCCAGTCTAGTAGAGACTCCTTTTTGGAGTGTTTGTCTGAGTGAGTGGGGCAGTTTATAACTTGATAGAAGTTGTAGAGGTTTATAAAGCTGGAAGGGCAATTAGAGGAGCATGTGAGCCATTCAAGATTGAAGTCACCTAGGATGATAGTCTCTTGACTGAAAGTAGATGCTGACCAAGATAGTAGGAATTCAATTTTGGGAAGATTGTTTCCATGGGGCAGGTAAGTAGCTATGATTATGATGGTTTTATGGAAGTTTAAAGGAAGACTGGTGATGAGGATTTCTGCACTGGGGATGTCGGGTGTTGGATAGATTAGTTTTTCAATTCTTAGAAATTCTTTAAACATAACTGCTACACCACCACCTCTTTTGGCAATTCTGTCTTGTCTAATTACATTATATCCATTACATGTGATTTCGGAGTCTCTTATGTGGGGCTTTAACCAGGTTTTCTATTATAACTGCTATGTCAGGGGAGTAGGTGGCAAGGATAGCATGGATTTCTGAAAGTTTATTTACAAGGCTTCTGAGATCAAACCTGTTTATTAGTAGGTTGGATTTGGAAATGGTGGCTAGAGTGGAATGGGGATTAGCTATGGGGAAGTTGAAAAATTATATTGATCTTACTTGCTGCTTGCTGTAGGATTTGAAGTCTTCTTAAGACACACAGTCTTGCTGTGCTGTTTACTGCTGAATCAGAGACACGTAGCTCTGCATGACTCCATCTGTAGTCTGTTTAAAGCACCAAGCCTTTTAAATTGCACACTGATAAAGAAATATATTTTGCAGCTATAAGCACAGTTACAGATAACTTATTTTATAACAAACCACACGTAGTCTGTCAGATTTGTAGCATATATTTGCAAAGTTTTCCTTCATTACAGATATGAATGATGACTTCTACAAAATACCTCTCTCTGTCCTTCTCTCACATAACTGAATTACTACAATAGCTATATACAGAGCTAGTCACGCACACAAGAGATTGTTATTTCCTCTTGGTATATTTTTCTGGCCTTCTATGGGAAGTCACATAATGTCTGTTTTTAGACTTTTCTATTGTCCTTTTGTGATTTAAGCACTTTTGCTGATGTGAGGATGCTATTCTGAAAGGAAACATCTGTATAAGCTGATCCTACTGGAAAAACATCACGTATTGCTGAATTTATAAAAAAGGATGTCTGTTAATAGATATTTGTTCTACAAACATGAGAGAATCATGTAAGGCTTGTTTTCCAGTATTGCTTTGTTAGGCATTTTCTGATGCTGTGAAGAGAAGCCTGTCTGTTATACATATAGTATGAATGCACATTGTAAGCTCTATACATATATTCAAGCAAACTTTTTCTTTCAGCATATTTACAACAGAATTAATTTCAGCCTTATATTCATAATATCTAACAATTCCCTCTGTCTTTAAACATACTCAAAACATTCTATATAAAAAACACATTAAGAAACAAAACCTTTAGCCTTTTTTGATACAAGTCAAAATGCAATTTTACATAGTTAATACAATGAAAACATGTATTACTACCAAACCTGAATGTATTTAACAACATTTTCTTTTGCAGACCATTCTGTGAAAATATTTTATCAGTTATGAGCTGTGTCTGTTTTAATTTTACTTGATTAATTTATTCTTTTGCAATCACAGAATTTAATTTATGACTTAGAATTGTTTCATTAACTCTTTGCAACTGTTGAATTAACTATAAGAGACAATAACTATGTGCTACTGCAAGCATTTATACACTGCTGAAAATATACAGTTTTAATGTCATTTTAACCATTACATTGTGTTCATGTCTCTGAACTGCTCAATAACATCTTGGTAAAATACTGAACTGGGCTTAGATAATAAATATTTGAAAGCAATTATTTTACTGGGGTAAAACCAGTGATATTACAACTTGACAAATTACTTTTGAACTTATTACAATGTATCCTGATCAGTATGTATTTACACAGACTGTTTGCTATTTATGCATTTCAATCTAGTAGGTACCCTGGACCCATTGTTTATTTATTTTTTTTTAAACATGGTTTTTTACACATATTCATTACTAGACATTAATTTCATTTGTACTGAATTCTTCTGCATTTGTACATACAAAGACTGTCAAGTACATTTAGTCTAATCTTACAGATTTAATAACATTAATATTAAGCAAAATCTTGAAAAATGTTTATGTCTCTTTAGAAATATCTAGTGGAACTGGCACCAAATGCATATGTCCTGTTATTTTAAACTACATACTCAGCAATTAAAAATATTCATGCTTTTTTATACCAACATTGTTTTGTCAAAAACATATTGAAATAGTGACCATTCTTGCTATTAGAAACATTTATGCATTTTGCATATCTTTATTCTCTCTTGTATAGCTTTAATAAAGCAATTTTAAATCATCTCTTGTTTTTTTAAACCATCGCTTGTATAGCTTTACAATTTAACAGGTTGTAAATACAATTTAATTCTAAACAATACAATAATAACCATTATGATAGCTATTAACAACTTGTAAAATATCTTATCCTGTCAGGTTTAATCCAGTTTACCAGTATTTCTAATACACTAATACCTGTTTCCCCCCCATAAAAGAGTATTGTCAAGAAGGAATGATATATTTCTTCCTCTAGCTTTATTTTAGACCCTTGTTGTTTATTTTTTTCTGTAGCTTTATTTCAGACCCTTGTTGTTTATTTTTTTCTGTAGCTTTATTTCAGACACTTGTTGTTTATTTTTTTCTGTAGCTTTATTTCAGACCCTTGTTGTTTATTTTTTGTGTAGCTTTATTTCAGACCCTTGTGCAGTACTGCTTATACAGTCAGTGTAAAACTGAGAAAGTACCCCTCCCCCTGTAGTACTGCAGCACTATTTACCTGCTTTATGCTGTGAGAATAGAATGTATGTCAGCCTAACACTATGGTTATACATTTATTTTATTAAATTATGAACTTTTGTCTGATTTGATAATTTTTTATAAAGCTTTTGCTGTTTACTACCACTAGTAGGCATTTACACCCTCCTGCACAATTGTTTTGAACTGTATGTATACTGTAGCCCATTTGCTGGCTGTACTTGATGCAACTGAGGTTTTTTCTTCTCTTTTAACATTTACTTGCAAACAGATTATCAGTGACATCTATGCACAATTGTGGCATTTTATTACAATTACCAAATAGTGTTGCCTGTAAACATTTTAACAAGTATGTTTTAATAACAATGATGCTTTAGAAAAACTCAAGCTACTTGTCTGGCAATCAGTTTTGTTGTTTATCTGATCTTTCCAACATTTCCTGTAACTATTCATTCAGTCTAGGAAGGTCTGAGCTCACATTTTATACTCTATAAACTATAATTAATTATTTTGGCATTTTTCCTTTAATGTGATTGTGATTTGCATAACTATGCATTTATACAACATAAATAGACATTATTTTACAAATTACCTTACATGGATTTCAGTATTTTTTATTTATTTATCTATTTAACTGTCCTGCCATTAATTTTACAAAAACTGTTTGACTAATACCATCTGTGATTTTATTTATTTTTAAAATTCAGAACTTTAACTGTTTGGTGTTACTATACAATTATAACATGTGTTTATTTATATTTGCTGTTGTCTGCCTTTTGCTTTTGTGCATTGTAAACAAATGTACTCTAGATGAAAAGAACAAACATGCATGTCTGTCTTGTATATGTATATCTTTATACAAACATGTCATGTCCCTATCATCCTAGCAAAGGCTAGCATGCATGCTTAACCATTTTCAAAACATAAGCATATTATAAAATATATTTCTTTTGCACAGATTAACTGTGTATGCAGGAAATTCCCAGTCTTTGTCAGTTGAGCTAATTTATTTCCTTTATCCTGCAACTGCTGATGAATTTCCTGTGATGTTGCATGGTCTTTCTGACATTCTTTAGTAAGCTGTTCTGCTGAATTTGAAACTCCTATGCACTTTTGAAAAGATGTGTGTATAACTTGTCTAAGCTTCCTGAACTCATTGTGTTTGTCTTTTAGAAGTTTATTACATTTCTTTGTAACAAAATGTACTAGAGTTTCTATCAGTAACTGATTTGACTGTTGTTGCAACTCTGAAATAAACCTTTTACATCTGGTGACAGAACATAACTGTCTAACATTTGAATATAATGTCAACATATTAACTTTTCTTGGTTCTTTACCTTTACAATTTTTGTCTGTGCAGTCTAACCTTTGAATAATGTCATGCACTGTATTTTTATGACATTGTACACACAATAAACATTTTTATACCACACATGATTTTGTTTCAGATACCAGTCAAATATTATAATCCATTTGCATAATGCCTTACTATCAAATTGCAATCCATTTGCATAATGCCTTACTATTAACTTGCCTTAATAAGGTTTTACATTTGCTAATATGCAGTATATACATTTATTCTGTTATTATTATTACCTCTGTGGCATTCATACTGTATGTAACACAGAATAATTTTCTTACCAGTCAGCACACAGGCAGATGGCCAAGCTGCTTTACTGTAGATGGTTGAAAAGTTTCTGTAGTCACTTGTGAAGTTGGTACAGCAAAACTGGCAGATTCAGTCTTACAACTTCGTCTTGTACCTTTTCTGGAGAATTTATGGAACTGCTCCACCTTCCTGCAATGCAGTCTCACCGGATTTAGACATCTATTAAACTGTATTGCTACAAACTGTTGAAAACTGTAGAAATCTGAAGTACTTCACATAAACGTTACTGTGCTTTTACAGGAGTGACATTACCCATTCACTCCCCCTGTTTTTGGATTCTGTAGCTTCAGGGTCACCATTGAAAAATTTTATGGAGCTTACTGCTTGTTTGCTTGGTGTGATGGATTTGAAGTCTTCTTAAGACACACAGTCTTGCTGTGCTGTTTACTGCTGAATCAGAGACACGTAGCTCTGCATGACTCCATCTGTAGTCTGTTTAAAGCACCAAGCCTTTTAAATTGCACACTGATAAAGAAATATATTTTGCAGCTATAAGCACAGTTACAGATAACTTATTTTATAACAAACCACACGTAGTCTGTCAGATTTGTAGCATATATTTACAAAGTTTTCCTTCATTACAGATATGAATGATGACTTCTACAAAATACCTCTCTGTCCTTCTCTCACATAACTGAATTACTACATTTGCTATATAGAGTGCTAGTCACACACAGAGATTGTTATTTCCTCTTGGTATATTTTTCTGGCCTTCTGTGGGAAGTCACATAATGTCTGTTTTTAGACTTTTCTACTGTCCTTTTGTGATTTAAGCACTTTTGCTGATGTGAGGATGCCATTCTGAAAGGAAACATCTGTATAAGCTGTTCATACTGGAAAAACATCACGTATTGCTGAATTTATAAAAAAGGATGTCTGTTAATAGATATTTGTTCTACAAACATGAGAAAATCATGTAATGCTTGTTTTCCAGTATTGCTTTGTTAGGCATTTTCTGATGCTGTGAAGAGAAGCCTGTCTGTTATACAGATAGTATGAATGCACATTGTAAACTCTATACATATATTCAAGCAAACTTTTTCTTTCAGCATATTTACAACAGAATTAATTTCAGCCTTATATTCATAATATCTAACAGAAGTAAGTTAGGTGAATGAGTTTGAGAGCTGGTGGGAGGGGTATTAGGGTGTGAGGTGAAATGTTGCTTAGACCAGGGTTAGGTAGATGCCAGATAGTAACTTAATATTTGTGAAGGAGTGCAGTAGTAGGTTTTTTAGATTTGTGATTGCCTGGTGGTACTTGAAGGTGGGTGGTTGAGGGTGTGAGGATTGTACGTGTCTAAAGGGATATAGTAGTGAGGAGAAGGTACTGTATAATTGTGGGGTGATGTTGCTGAATGGTGTAAGTGCCTGTTGGTAAGATGTTAGTGTTTGGGCTAAAGGAGAATGGTAAAACCTGAGGTCATTTAGAGGGTCAGTAACATTATAGGCTAGGTAGAGAAAGCATGCTAGAATATAGCAGAAGTGGTTAGTAAAGTGGCGCAGCATGGGGAGGGAGCAACAGAGGAAAAGAAGGTTGGAAGGAGATTAAAGCTAAGTGTTAGATGAGTAGGTTTAAGGGTGCTAGTGTCAAGTAGTTAGTGTGAGTGTTTGGGAGGTAGTGGAGAGGAAGGGGGTATGTGTATAGACATGTGTGGCAGGAATGGGTGTGACTATGGTTATGTATAAATGTAATTGATGTGGGGTGTGTGGGAATGGGGGTAGGGTATGGGGAGCAGAGTGAGCCCAAGCGCAAGTGAGGGTGAATGGAGTGGAGATGAAACCTAATTCACAGACTTGACCCAAAAAACAATCAGCTTACAGAGAGACCAGGTAGAAAATTTTGCAGTTTTTCTGGTTAGAATAATGTCAGAAACCTAGCCAAGATGTTATGTACATTAAGCTAAATGAGCATTTTCTGAGGTGGAAAGGAGAAGTCTGATTATGTGCCAATTTGTAGGCCAGTAAGAGCAGTTGTCCAGAGGACTACCTACTGACAGGATTTGAAATAGTTTGTAACAAACAAAAAAGGGGATGGGGGGTTGGGTTGGGGATAAGAGAGTAAACTTAGAGTGAGACCTTAGGAGATAGCAGGCACAGCGAGTGTGCACGCCACTACAAGTGTAATTTAAATGCAAGAAATAATGTTAGAGTAGGTGATACATTCAGCATAATGTGTGACTCTACCTACACTTTGTTTTGCTGTTTATTGAGGAAGGTAGACAGCTAGTCTTTAGCAGGTAGGTCCTATTTGGAGGTTTCTGTTCCTTCTGGTGGTGGTTAAGGATGCATGGGCACTATTGAGACTTGTGTTCCACTTAGTACAAGGTGCAAAACAAACTGTAAGAGAAGAAAAAATGAGAGAGTGAGTGGTGAAAAGGTAAGGGAGTGGGACTAGTAATACACAGTGGGATGTTTAATTTAGGTGAGGGTATGCATGGGCATAGCAGGTAGAAGTTAGGGGACAAAGCAACATATCTCCGGTTCATGTATTAATTCACTGTGAAAATAAGGAGCAGACCAGAGATTCAGGCAGGTAAATGCTGTGAGAGTGAGAGTAACAGTGGGCAGGCAACAGCAGAATTAACCACAGTATAGGCAGTACAATGCTAACAAATGCAAAAAGACAACCACAGTATATGCAGTAAACGCTAGTAAATGCAATAAGAAAAACACTATAATGCTAGCCGTTTCCTCTACTAATAGATAACTTCTACACCTTTAGTGGGAAAGAGTGAGATAGCTGAATATACCAGAAAATCCACAGCTAACACACATTGCAGTCAGAAAACAGCGATTAATATGTTAGTTGCTGCTTAATTATAACAACCTCTAACATGCTAAATGGGAGATGCGACAGCTAGAATATAAGACACACTTTATGCCTAGATAGAATGCAAACCACTGACCAAGGAATTCTCCTTTTATCATTGGGAATATTTAAATAATATAAGGGAAAAGAAAAATACACATCTGTTATGACGGCTAGGAGATGATAAACGTAGTGTAAATACACATAAGGCTTTTCTAACGAAATAGTACAAGATGCAACATATTTAGTAACTAAATGGACAATTGTTTGTAGCTTTGGTGAGATAATACTCAGTGGCCAAGTTACTAAGCATTGCAGAAAAACAGAAAAAAGTATTCTCTTATTGATTTTTTATCATATGTAAGCATATTGCTTGTGTTCTGCATAGTGCCCTCTATTGTAAATCCTAATTGTACCCTCTCTCATTCCCATTTCTCCTTACTCCATCCTCTCCTATCCTCCTCCATATGAAAACTTGTACTTGTCTTTTGATTCTTTCTTTGTCTAAGCTGCCCTCCTACAGATGACCAGGTGTTGCTTGGCTATTTCCATTGGTAGTGTTCCATCCTTCACTTAGCTGTCCTGCTCCAGGTGACCAAGTGTTTCTTTTCTTTTTCCACTTACGGTGTTCCATCCTTCACTGACCCACATCTCCTTTACTGCTTTAATTTCAGTTATACACTTGACCACTCCTTAGAGCTGAATTTCCAGATGATGACCATGCCTGATGATAAATGGCACTGGCTACTCACTAAATGGGAAAGGTGCACTCCGATGCTCTCATGTAAAGAGAAAGGGAAGCAAAAAGACAGTGTTAAGAATTATAACATGCTAGGGAAGTTAGGCTTCCTTAGGTGGTTATAGCGTACTAAACTTGAAAATGGAATGACTAAGGCTACCCATCTAAGGAAATCTGGTGTGTATAAATGCTATATCCTAAGAGGCAGCATGTATTACTTTATTTATGTAAATTACTCCAAACTGCTGTTCAAAAAATGTAGGACTCAATGTGTACCAAGTGAATAATATATGTGGCTAATGCTAAAACCTAAAATTGGTAGCAAAGCACATTGTAATTAAGTTTAGCCATATTTACAATGGTTGTTTACTCCAGACCATCACTAATGGCAGTTAGCACAGATGATTAATGACAGGAGCTGTTAGTGGTATAAATACAACCTCAGGTCTCCCCTGAATAGAAGCCACTAGCCTAATGGGCCTAACACAGTCAACAAAATATTGAAATAAATAAATAAAATAATGAGATAATTCATGTAGTGCAAGGTTTAAGTCCCTTAGCTTTTATTTGCCTACCAAGTCACTCTGAACAGGTCACTTAAATAGTGATCTGAGGTGAATGAGGAATTGAGCCAGGGTTCTTAATAGTCTACTGGACTTCATGCCTAGTAACTACCTGTGAACCTGGAATTATAAATTCAGGTTTTAAGATATCATTGGACTGTATGAAAAGTTGTTTCCTCTCTGTGGAACATTTTTGGTAGAACTTAAATGAATAATATATCTCACAATAAATGACATAAAAGAAACATGCGTTTATAGTCTATTAAGCCAGGCAAACCCACAAATGACATACACCCGTATTCCTACGTGACTTGGAAGTCTTGGTTTGCTTAAATGATTTACTTAGTTGTACAATACATAAATGCTTGTTCAATAACCAAACTCTATATAGTAAGCTGACTTTATGCAGAGCTCTCTTTTTGACTCTCTGAGCCAAGCTACCAACTTTAATCTTCCACCAGAAATATTATTGATAAATGCACATTTTTGTTGCCTTAGTTCTACTTACTTAAAATAATGTAACACAAGCTGTTTAGAATTGAGTGCATGTGTTAATTAATATTGTGAGCTTAAAACTTTATGAATGCATAAACACATATATTAAGACATGCATAAGTAAATGCTTTATCCCCATCTTCACTACTTCCATCTGCAGGTTTTTGTCACCAAGATTAACCTACCACTGTGGCTGCCATTTGGACTGCCTTACTGTAGGATCACAGTTCTAGCCCTGATCTAGCATTACTAAACTAGCAGTCTAACATTTTTCTACATTTTATTACTTCCTATGAGCTGAGTAACTAGTTCTTTAAAATATTACATTACAATGTAAAGTTTTATACTAGTTTTTATTTGTTATAATTAACTGCTGCACAATACTTGTTTCCTTTACTTTACATTATTATGTTTTCCTGCAGTATTACCAGTGGGATTTATTTATATATTTATTTTTTTGTTTACTTTTTTATTTATTCCTTTACTTGTTTGTTTGTTTAGTTATTTGTTGTATTTGTCTGTTTGTTTTTCTACTTATTGTTTTTGTTTTAACCCAATTCTCCATTCCATTTTCACTACTTGCATGTGCCTTCCCCCAGAGTGAGATCCCTGAGATCCTTTCATTCTTCTAGGGGTGAGGGTTGAGCTCTGGGAGCAGTGTCATCATTCCAGGGGATTAATGTTTTTTTATCGTCCTATTGTCTCCTTCTCTGTGCATGCCCAGTGATGACCAAGGAGTTTATTTGCAATGCACAGCAGTGAGACCATGTCTTGTATTTGTGCTAGTGTGCTAGTGATATTGCCTCAGTTAGCCAGATCCACCCCTGTTCAAGACACAGTTCTCTCTCTTGATTTACTGTTTCCATCTGGGTTCCAGGATGCAGTCTATACCCCAGATATATGCACCTCCAAACCCTTCCCCAAGAGAGGATGAACATGTTCCCCCTCTCATCACTCATCTCTATCCCAGTCCAGCTCCACAAGTGCATGAGCTGGTGATCAAACCTAAGATGTCTGGGTCATTTGCAAGGCTTTATCTGCCTGTGCTGGTATGGAGATGGTTTCATCAGTGAAGTTTTCTATTGTACTCACTATTCCCTAAATCCAATTCATTTAGGATGCAGCCTGAAACTTAATTAATGTGATTTCCTCAGCAGATCAGAACCGAGAGCAAATTAAATAATATATAATAATATGTTTTATAATATTTTCTAAACACTTTAACTAACATTTACTGAACACAATTAAGCCTGCATGTCTGTGGGAAGAGGCATGCAGATATCTTAAAATTCATTGTGATTTTCCTCGACAAAATATGCAAATAAGTGAATAAACACACATTAATTTAGAGCAGATTTCATAATTTCTGTGGTATACAATATTTCCTGTCCATTGGACTAATGTTTAATGAATAATGTGTGTGTGTGGGGGGGGGGGGGGGGTATTTGTGGGTATGCATGTCTCCACTTGAGGGAGTTGGCCATGAATATGTCTTTAAACTTTACTATGGCATCTCATATTTAGGTCTTTCACCTGTCCCAGAGCTTCAAATGTGCATAACTCTGAATACAGTAAGCCTCATATTTCAGAGGCAAAGAAAGCCCTGAACATTGTCTTTGTTAGTCTGATAGCAGTCTCTTGTCTGAGTCAGGTTAATACTTGCTTGAAATCCACATGGCAGTCTTTCTAAAAGCTTTAATTAGGGCAGGCAGCTACTTAATATCTATTCGGCAATAACTGTCATACGGAATGGCCATAGTTAGTAAGAAGCAAACCGCAGTTTGCATATTACATGCCCACAGTTATTTCTTTCAAGAAAATGGCAAACTCCAGTTTCAAATGCAACTGAGGCTTTCATTGTAACTGTTTTAAGGTGCTGCAAAAGAAAAAAAAGCTTCTGAATTAACTTAATTTAAGGGATTTAATGGAGATGCTGGCATTTCCCTCAAACAAGCCCTGTGTTGTCTGGAAAAAATATTCTGGCAATCCTGATTTTATTAAATTCTGGTATGTATTATTTTAAAAGGCATGCTAGGGCATGTTCTTGTCATTTATAAAAACATTTTAAATGCATTATCCAGATTTTTCATATCAATGCCTACATTAAGTAAGCGACATCACATAGCAGAGCATACATTTTAAAAGAATAGTTAACTCTGTAAATATAGATGAGTGTACTGTATTTAGAATTTGGATATTATCAGATGATAATTTGTACTATATACAGGAAATGTATCAAGTTTGCAGTGGATATCTTTGCTTAAACAGTTGTTGTTATTATGTTACAGTATTTATAACCATCTTTTTATTTTATAGCCGTAATGTAATTATTCAGAGACAGGACATTTTAAATCTTACATAATACTTTTCTCTCACATGCTGAACACATTTACTTCGATATAATAAATAAAGGCTGCATATGATAGCCTACTTATTTATAATTAAAAAATGAAAAAAATCTGCCTTATCTTCATTGAAAAGTTTAAAATGAATACCTGGCAGACGATTAGGGCAAAGAAAAATGTAAAAGATCACAAATAAAAGCCACATAGGCAGAAACAGCAAAAAGACCCAGATCAGAGCATCTCCTGTGCTTGAAACATGACCTATCAGTGCTTGAAACATGACCTATCAGGACCACTTGAGTCACTTTTCAGCTATAGCTTCAAAACAGGCTTTATACCATGAGAATGGAAGGCTGCAACGGTTATCCCACTTCACAATGGTGGACCATCAACTTACCCCAAAAGCTATTAGTCTAACTAGTCTAATATGCAAAGCCATGGATGGAATTATCTTGGAAATGATTAACAAAGACATAGACAACCTTCAGACACTGCACCCAAATCACTTTGGCTTTGTCAAGGGAAGGCCATGTCCACTAAACCTGGTGAGCTTCTTTAAGAATGTTATCAAGACAATGGATGAGGGGAAATTGGTGCATACCGCCTACCTGGATCTGGCTAAGGTGTTCAGTACAGTACCCCACTTGGGTATAGTTGACAAACTCACCAAACTGGGCATAAACCTCTACATAACTCTCTGGATTGCCAGCTGGTTCATAGACAGGACCCAGGACATCAGGACTGGTGAGACCACCTCCACTAAGAGACTGGTCAACAGTGGGGTACCTCAGGGCTACATGCTGGGACTGCTCCTTTTCAGAGGTAAAGGCTAATGTCAGGGGTCTTTGGCTGACCAAGTTCACAGATGACTGCAAATTGGGAGATATTATAGCTCCCCCCCCATAACACAAACATCTTACAAGAGGCCTTAACACAGACAAATGAATGGTGCCAAAGTCATGGACTACAACTTAATGCCAAGAAATGCATTATAGTAGCTTTGGGGAAAACTGCTCCCAAGTTAATTACTCCCCTCAAGGAGTTGACCCAGTAGTCAGAGATCTGAGAACATATGTAGACAGCAATCTGGCTTTTGACCAATACGTGGCCAAGGTACTAAGAAAATCATTCTATGTTGCCCAACTTGTGAGTAAGGGCAAGGAATCCAGGTCCAAAGAAGTCATACAGCCATTTTATTTGGCCCTAATCAGACCCATCAAGTATAATACACCCTTCAGCATGCACATGTCCAGATATATCTAACAGCCAGAATGCCCACAAAGGTTCCTTACCAGGAGAATATAGGTTATAAATGCATTGTCCTATATGGATGACCTTAAAGCCATATCTCTATACTGTGTCTCCGACAGGTTACTGTGAGGTGATCTACGCCTGGCAAACAAGGAATCCTCAGATCCACATTGATATACCTTTTGAACATCTGCAAAATGAGCAGCATCAGCAACATTAGATTTGAAGGATTTGAATTTTGCTTGTGAAATAAATAAGACATGTTGGCAAGACAGATATGTGTCTCAGATGATCCCCATGCTCTGGAATAGACTCCCCATCCATGTGAAGCAGAGTCCATCCGTAACCCTATTTAAAAGTAACCTTGACCAATGGATAGGAAATCTGAAATTCAACCCAGGTCTGGTCCCCCATGTCTCTGTTAAACAGAGGCAGACAGTAATGCAAAAACTAACACACATACACCCACACATAACCTCTAGAAACTTCCTAACTAACATACACCCTCCTAATAAATGCCCATGATACATGGGGGAACAATTGGATTGGATTGCTTGACTAGGCTTATAAAGGCCCTGGTGGTCATTAGCATAGTATATACCTATGAACCTGTGCAATATCTTAAACCTCATTGAAAAGACATACTCAAGATATACTCAAATGGCCAATTAAAACATTTTTTTGAGATTTAATTTTTTGAAAGCTGATTTTAGAAACCAGCACTGTATCTTTCCCAGTAATACTGACAAGATGTTTGCATTCACTGTGTTGCTTTTTGCATTGTCATAATGGACCCAGTCCAGAGAGGTTTGGTCAGTCACTTTTGGAAGCAATATAATTTTATCATGTTTTGCAGTACCAGGATGAAAACTGTAATGAGAGATTGATTATATGAGTGAGACATCTGGCAATAAAACTTGAGAATTTCTAAGAATTGTGGATATAACAAGCAGTGATGCTTTGGTGAAACTTTAATGAGTTTGAGACCACCTAAACTTGAACTTGGTCATGTCATGAAAAAATGATTTAGGTAAAGAAAGACTTTCAATGTCAAATGAGAAAAAAGTGGTGCAGTGGTGATGGAAGCAAGTGCTTCTGTACTTCACAGCATGACACAGGTGACCAATGAGTTGACTGAAGCATGTTTAGAAGGACCTTAAAATCATTTCACCCTAAAACAAGTAGGTATTAGGAGTGACAAGGAAATGTTATTGCCTATCTTTGCAACAGGATGACTGAGCAAGGATTTAGTATTTTTGGCACTGGGTGTTAGATGCAGGAGGGCAGCATGATGACAGAGAGGGATATTGACTTTCCATTCAAATGAGGCCCATTCTGCAACTCTCATGTGTTTGCGGAGATTAGAAGTAAGCCAAGAGTAGGACAGGCCTTTTACATTTGTCAGTTTAATGAGCTATACAAACTGATATATGTCCAATTAATAAAACTTGTCTGTGCCCCCACATCCCTCAACTGGTTTACATCATACATAAATAATAGACAATAATCTGTAAAGTAGAATAACACCCAGTCAGATTATCTGTCAAACAAAACAGTAGTCCCACAAGGTTCCATTCTGGGTCCATTACTTTTCAACATCTTTATTAATGACCTCCACAAAGTCTCACAACTAGGTAAAAATTATCCAATACGCAGATGATTCGACTATAATTTCTACTTCAAACAATTTCTTTGACCTCTTCACAGTTACTCAAAATGCCTTTAGAGAAATTGAAACATGGCTAAACAACTCACAACTACTACTAAACGCCAAAAAAAAAAAAAAAACTGCTATTATTCTCTTCAAAACCACCAGATATAGACTTTAAAATCTACGCTAAACACAGAACTGAAATAGAAATAGTAAAATCAGCCATACTAGGCATTACAGTTGATGACAAACTTACCTTTGAAACACACATTCTCAACGTAATAAAGAAAACACACTTCAAAATTGGCAAATTTACCATCATAAACTTTACATGGACAATAACACAAAAACAAAACTGGCAAGTACCTTACTCATCCCTTCCTTACTTTATGGTAGTGCCATCTTCACTTTTCGCTCAGCACAAACTTCAGTCCACTTATTATAAAATAGCCAAATTTTCCTCAGGAAAACCTAACCGCTCACACCACTGCCATGCAATTACTGAACTGAAATGGTTAGACTTCCCAAACTATCTTTGCTATACCCAACTAATGCTAGCCAATAAACTAATTTATACACCAAATAATTGCCCTGCACTCTCATCAATACTACAAACTTACATCACTTCACGTACCTTGAGATCCTCCAATAAATTACTACTAAGTGTAACCAAGCCCAATAAATGAGCTGGACAATGCTTGTTCTTACATAGCATTGCTAAAAATGGAACTCCTTACCCTCCCACATTACCCAAACAGACTGTATAAAGACATACAAAGTAGCATTAAAAACCTATTTCCTTGACAGCCTAAAATGCCAGTGTCAATCAAACAAACCACCATACTATCAGCACTACCTACTCCTAAGCCAGTTCCATTATTGCTATTACTGATTGTCTTTAATGTTTTTTCATGCAATGCCAAAAGAAACAGCTTTAGTTTTTGTACTACATGACCAACTGTTATCTAAGTTTATATAAGCTGTAATTCATGCTGATAAATTTTTATATTGACTACATATGTTTTACTTTTATAATCTTATAACTGTTTTGCTTAATTTTGCTCTTTAGAAATTTTGTCATCTGTTTATAATTTTCATTTTTAATTTTTACTTTAATTGTGGATCTTTTCTCCCTGGGCCTCCACTGAAAATGGGTTTCCAACCCAGTGGACTTTCCCGGTTAACAAATGTCAATAAATAAATAAATAATTGCGTTTAAAAAGGAGAGTGCTTTATTTAAGTCTAAGACACCATGCAGAGATGACCACTCAACTTAATTTAGAAGAGAGATGAGAGTTTCATCTTTTTCAGTCTGAGAAAGAATGCCTGCTTATGTGTAAACAGGTGAAGAGTTTGGCTTCTTGAAATCTCAGTGAGTAGTGATTTGATTGTGATCATTAAGAGAGATGGGGAAGAGGTTTAATGCTTAAGCAACAATAATCCAATATGTCAGTTTAGATAAGAACAAGGAGACTGTTTATACCAGAAATTCTACTGGATTGGTCAGAGCAGGGCTAGAACATAACAGGGAGTGGGAAGAATTGGTAAGTAAATGTCAAGAACTGAGCCATGATCAGATGGCAAAGTGGAAGGTCTCTGATAATGTCAGTTTCATGTATGCACACACACACACACACACACACACACACACACACACACACACACACACACACACACACACACACACACACTCACAATTGCATGTGTGTGCATTTGTTCTACCTATAAAAGAAGTAAAAGAAGTCCAGCTGCTAACCCGCATGTTGGAAGTGAGTCCAGCCCACTCTGTTGGTATAATCTGAAGTGGGTGTATTTCCACCTAAAAATTTAAACTCAAGGATTACTTCCTGCTGGTATAGGGGCTATCATACATTTTAATCAGTGAACCTTGCATTATAAATCACAAATCATATTTCTTCAATTCATTTCATGTAATTGTCATCAGTATGAATACATTATGTAAATGCAAAAGGAGCCTAAGAATTGATTCTACAAAAAGTGTTCAGTTTTCAGCCCATTAAGTCAAAAGGCTGTGCTTGGCATTGTTAAGGCTACTAAGGTCAAGCCTGATGTGGTAAATTTACTATCAGCTAGGATGTATCCACTTTCATGCTAATAATTAACTGACGGGGCATCAGCCGGCATGCTTTTAGACAGAACACAAAAAGGATTAATTCATGTGGGAGTTAAGTGTATATCTCACCCCTTTTCTATACAAGCTCTAAATGCATTGGAATGGTACTTTAGAAATAAAGATTACAACCACATGAAACTGAAGAATGAAAATTCAAACAACACGGAACCAGAACTTGACTGCATACAAGCTTTACTGGTGCTTCCTGGACTGGTAGCTCAGCTACTGCCTTCAAGGATGCTTGAAGGCAGTAGCCGAGGTACCAGGAAGTACCAGTAAAGCTTTGTACTTTAGAAATAATTCATAACTGATTAATTTCATTTCAAATTTGATGTTACAGACCAGCAGAAGGAAGCAGAGAAACAAATTTTATGGTCATTCTCATTTACTTTCATCACTAAGTACATATATTCTGAATTCCTAGGTAACTATAATAACTGAACTGAGGGAGACACATATAATACCTGTAGCAATAAAACTGCAAGATTTCTAAAACTCTTTTAGCCGATTAGTTAAATGAACCTTTGAGGAGACAGGAAATTGAATCACCCATGCTTGAGAATCTAGCTGTGTCTCAAAGTATGGCATCTGGAGGAGAGTTTTTGAAGCAGATGAAGATACTTTAGCAAATATATGAGCAGCTAAGGTTATGTTTAAAAAAGTATTCAAAAGTAGGAATGTGATTTTACTTAACTTTCCAGTTTATCTAGCTTTTTACCAAAGCCAGATTTTCTATTAGCAATGCTTTATCATGTGTGTTTTAGGAAATTCCAATATTCAAAACCAACAGTCTTTCGGCATATGCATCAAAATCCTACTTTGCTTCTTGGAAACACACTGACAGCTGCATTCAGAAGTCATGATTTCCATGCTTAGGACACTACCAGCTACAGGAAGGAAATGCTGTACTAATATGCAATCCTTCTGAGAAAGTGCCATACCTCTCAACCTGGAAACATGAAAAATCTAGACAAAGGTCCATAAAAAGTAGGTACAACTGTCCAAAACTCGGGACATTAATTAACATAACATTTTAATACATAATCATGCAACCCCACCCACTCCAGTGAAATTATGGGATAACAACATGAAGATAGAAGTCACTAAACAATAATAATAATGGCAGATATTTGAATTTTAGACTTAATATCCCTCAGAAAATACATAATTAATAATGAAAAACCTGTTATTGTAGCAACTATCTGAGTTTACTGGAACAATATTTAAAATCTGTCCCTATTATTCAGCTTTTGCCCCACCATTAGTTTTGGCTTTGTCCAGATTTCTTGATCTGAGAGATTGAGAGGTATGCCCACAACCTAGAGGCGTGAGGGCGACAGTGGGCATACAACAGCCTGAACGGTTTAATGGTCACCTTGCTGCAATCAGATTTATAGTGATAATGCATGCCACAACGCACGTATATATACACACACACACACACACACACACACACACACACACACACACACACACACACACACACACACACACACACACACACACACACACACACACGCACGTACACAAACACAGAATTGTTAAGGATCTGTTTTGTCTCTGCCAAAGCAATATGCAGCGACAGCGTCTCTCAGGAAGGCACTAAAACACAAATTTTGCTTATTAAACAAGAATTTCACATTAACAGAAAATCACTGACATCATATACAAACCAGTGTATGTGACCTTATATGAGCTACAGGAGAAGACACTTAGGATACACTGCATGGATCACAGCCTGTCCACTCAATACTCAAAACAATTAACAAAGCCGCACATAATGAGAACAAAGGCTCAAAGCTATGGGCAGTTTTTAAAGATATTATTCACTTAAAAAACTGCTTTAATAGCGCATTTTAATAAAGAACATAAACCCTTTAACTATAATAATTACTGACACTTTTTAGTGGCTTAATTTTTTACTACTTCCTTAAGAACAGTTTCTCCTGGTGTCCTTCCTCAAGATCCCCACAGCCAACTCGACCATCTCAGATCTGCATGTGTTAGGAGGAACTGAACAAAGTTTTGAGACCAACTCAACAACTGATGGAACTACAACACTGTGGCTGTCAAGAACAGCATTCTTATCAGGATAAAAGATGAAAGCAATATGTAACCAACCTCATTTGGAAATGGAGTGCATTTTCTTCAACTGCAACAAAAAAACTTAATATCTAGAGAAATTGAAACCAAGATGTCCATAACATCGGGGCATACCAATGTTGCCTTAAGTGGGTTAAGTGGAATTAAGCTGGACTGGCTTTGCTACCGTGCATCTGGAGGTATAATAATTCTTACCAATGCTTCAAGAAATGTATTTCCAGACACAACACTTTGAGGAATGTATTTCCAGACACAACAATGTCTATCAAGTTCACCCTCAACAAAAGACAAGTAAAGCTACCTTTTTATGTGATAGGGATGGGGTCCTCATCCAGGTGTTAGGAGAGAGAAATAAAGGGTATCTTGAGCATGTTTAAAATTTAAAAGGTAAAATATTCCCCACATCTTTTTCTTATACATTATTTTATTGTTGCAATTAAGCTTAGTGCAAAATAAACACACACACCATCTATCATGAATATATAAGGACATGAAAAAGACATGCACGCAAATGACATGAATAATAAAAATTCAAAGCACAGCTAATCTCTGCAAAGCGAGCAAATCCCATCGTCAATGCAAGGGCCTAAAGCAGACTAACGCTTCAGTAAAACATAAATGTGACAAAAGAACATCTACTCTGTACATACTTTCTAACATACCACAGTCACCCACTCTAGTCATGAGTCATCAGAATTGAGCCCATTGCCCACATTTACTGGTGTCTAGCATTGAACTGATGTGTTAGTCAGTTTGATATTCTACGACACAAAACTTAAATAATAAAAGTAACATCTCACACTGATATACAATCACCCATCCAATAAATCCTCTGCATTATTTATACATTAGCCAGTTAGCCAAGGATGAACGCCCAAGAATAGCCCCCATCTTGTGTTGTTCTTCTTGTCTAAGGAAAGATGGTCGACCTTCTTAACAACATACGAAACCCAGGCTGTGTCTGAATAGTTTATTATACTTTATTTAAAACGTCATCAACAGATAGCAAGTAATGAAAAAAAAAAAAAAAGCTAATACAGCTTCACAAACAATTCACAGAGTTTTAGTCATAAATACCCTCATTTAGTACCTAGTAAAACATGACCAGGAAAGCAAATCCACATTCTCACAGAAGCTCGAGTATTATCCCAACTGGTCTTTTTCTTTTTTTCATCTATTTAATGGTAACTCACCTCTGGCTGTTCCTGTAGTGCCATAACTGAGATGGTGGAATGTGCCATATCGAAAAGGGGCTGTGCAGGAACTAAGTTACTCATGGGCAGGCTGTGCCATGGCTGTAAATAGTTTAACTTTTTTATTTGTTTTAAATCTCCCGCCGAATCTCTGAGTCCAACAGGCAGTCAGTCACTGCCTCATGAAGTTGATGTCATTACGCACGGCCCTGCATGTTGATGATGTTGCAGGATACACTGGCAATGCGTGATGACATCAGTTATAACTTAAAATTATAAAAAAAAGATCAGGAACTTAAGGGGCCACTCAGGAATTCATGGCATCATATTATTTTGACCTCAAAATTTGTAAATACAGAGGAATTCAATATGGTTGAGAGGTATGAGAAGTGCCCTTAAGCTAACAGATTCAAGAAAACTGTCTTTTATCAATTTTTCTTCAGTATCTGCAAAATAATCTGTACAGTAACTACTCATTATATTTAAATTGTGTGAAAGAACTACTATCCAAACCATTATACATCTAACAAGTAATCAATAAATTATTGGATCCAAGAACAAAGTCAAGGGCATCATTTTTTACAAAGTAGACTAAGAGCTAGGTAAAATGAAAGAAAAACACGTTTTATTATTAAAAATGCTGTTGATTGTATAGAGTATGATGTAACAGGATGCACAGTAGCAAATGTTACTGCTTTAGGATTAGAGTTAGGGTTGAGGTTTTATGGTTTTGGAAGGAGCATTAGGATTAGGGTTAGGGATAAAGTTTAGGGTTAGGGACAGCATTTTAGGATTATGGATGGAGTTTTAAGGTTAGACATTTAATTTTACGAATAAGGATAGGAGCTGAGAGACAGAGAGAGAGAAAATGACAGATGATTCTGGTAGAATAAAGGTTAACTACTACTCTGGAGTCAGTGCACTTCATTGACAGCCAAATTGGGCGACAGTCAAATCATCACCCATTCTGCACCCATAATTGCACTAACCAGGATGTTGTGTCCTAATCTATAAAGTATCCAAATCTTTAAAAAGGGAACAATCCATGCTTACAAGTTGCATTTGACTCTTACAGGACTCTCTGGCATATCCTACACACACACACACACACACACACACACACACACACACACACACACACACACACACACACACACACACACACACACACACACACACACACACACACACACACACACACACACACACACACAAACACACAGGTAATTTAAAAGTCATCAAAATCCACCTACCATTTGTCTTTGGAATATGAAATGAGCCAGATGACCCAGAGAAAACCCAGCCCCATATAGGGAGGACCTGCAGACTGTACAGAAGACACTCCAGGCAAGAATCTAACTAGAGAACATCGTGCTATGAAGTGACAGTGCTACCCACTGCACCACTGTGTTGCTTCTCATCAAGTGACGTGTTGGAAGCACGTAGTACCAGAAAAAGGTCATCTACAAGAGCGGCACCCACATTACCAGAAAAAGGTCATCTACAAGAGTGGCACCCACATTAAAAGAAGATTTGACTAAGAAAGAATAAGAGGGAGAGACAAAATTTACAGCAGTCAAGATATTAGGAGTTTTAAAGGTGTTAGTAAAAGCAGGGATGTCAGAGGCAGCTAGAGCAGATGAGTCAGACATACCCCTTATTATCAGGGCAGTTTCTAATAGTTATAAGTTCATCGTGTCTAGAAGAATAAAAAAGAAGAGTGGTAGATGAAGACAAAGAGTGGAGGGTTGGAGTTATTTCATTCTTTTTGCCAGTGATCAGTCTTACTGAATGGTAGAGGAGAAGATGAGATCAGGAGGAAGGAAGGGCGGAAAGAATCCAACGCTGGGAGATGAAACTCTAGGGAATCATTGGAAAGGTAACAGGAACACGAGAAAATAATCTGACTTTTATAAACTCTGTACCTTCCTCCATCAAAAGTGAATCTCATTGAAAACAGTCTTGTGTTTATCTCCAAGGCAAGCTTAGACAGGACCTTGAATTAACTAACGCTTTTTCCTTGTGAACTAAAGATTTTATGTAGCAGAAGAGTGCATACATGACTTAGGTACTATATTAAGTATACAGATGTACACGAGCAAGAACATGTGAACTCCCCAAGCAAAATATAATAATGCATATGTAGTGATAACTCGAATGGACTTGGGTGTTGTCATTACCTCGCAAATTTCTTGTGGTATGACTATCCGTTAGTCTAGATCTGCTATGATGATTGAAGGTAGGTTTCAAATGAAAAGCTGTTGCTTCACACCATTTGGATATGATTGAATGCTGTGTTTTCTTATCTGCAGGCTTAGATTTGACACTTTATTAATGAAAGATGACATGTAGCCAACAATCCCTAGATATTATTTATTTTTTTCATCAGATATTTCTTTTCTGAAAGTCGCTATGACAAAATCTAATTCATCCTACTTCTCTTAATGACGTGTTTAGCTTTGTAATAGCTATATCAGCTATATCTAGTTGAGACTTTTACCACTTGCCATGTTATAAATAAACAAAAGGCCACATCTGAGTACATCTATGTAAAAACATCTCTTGGTATTTTGCTAAAAAAGGGCAATCCTCCTAATACAGAATGACATATATGACTGCTTTAGCTATTAAGAGAGTAACATCTGAGGTCATGTATGGTAAATTTCTTTCATGCAATATGTAGGGAATGGACAGTAATAAGAGTGATGTTTGCATAACATATATTTCTGTAACATGGTAGTTGGGCATATGTAGATAGGCATGTTCCATGTCTGCTATAATAATTCAAGCATGTAGAAGTAGATGGCTATGCACTGCATGACAGAATGGCAAGTTCCCAAAATGCATCTAACCAAAAGTAGTACAACAGAAAATATGAAGAGATGAAAATAGCTGAAAGGAAGACATATGAGGGTGTAGGTAGACCATCATATTGGTGCTTTAACAACCTAAAAATTGCACTCAAACATTTTTTTGCTGAAACACATGCAAACTTCCATATCAGGGGCTGTACTTTAGTTATCCAAACTTCAAATTTACTCATTCTTAGAGTAAGTGGCAGTAGCTTATTTTCTCAGAAATAAGTATAATTTCCATTGATGCAAGTCTTAAAGTTAGTAAACATAAGAAGAGGGGTAGGATGGGTGAATCCATCAGTGACATGTTGCTATAGTTTAGTTGTGCTTGCCCTTTGTTGAAATAAAGATTAATTTACTAGTCTAGCCTTGTAGCAGAGAGGGTAAAGTCCTGACTATGACCCAGATGACCCTAGTTGCATTAGTGGCTCGGGTTCTGGAGGTGATGTATAAGGGAGGATGGGCTTGAGTGGCTGAAGTTGACTCTCCAATCTCCTGTACCACTAATCTCAACAGGACTTTTGAGGGATTGTCCATAGAAGCCATTAGTTTAGTGTGGTGCTTGCCTCACATAAACTGGAAAGGCTTGCCCTGAGGTCATGCAGGGGTAAGCAGGTGTGCGTGTGTTTATGGGGGTGCTGCCATTGACAGAGGCTCATTCTGAAGCACCAACTGCTTTGGATAGGAGGTATGTGGGGACAGAGGAAACCCTCATATGAATTATGGCTTGCACACACCCAGTGCTCACCTACAAATGGAAATTAATTGGTTAATGGGTTCTTTCCCTAGGCACTGAATGAATGGTCAATACAACTCTTGTCCTTGCTGGAGAAAGAATTATCTGGCTGTCATCCCAGAGGGAAAATAAATGGCTTAATAGAGAGCTGGCAGATCTCTCAGCCTCTTAGCCCAAGAAATCTGGACAAAGCCAAAAATAATTAGGGGACAAAGGCCCAAAAATAGGGAATGATTTTAACTATTGTTCTTATAAATGTACAAAGGTGATATAATAAAAGGTTTTGTGTTAGCATGCATTTTCTGAAAGATATGAAGTTTGAAATTGAAATGTATGTCATTATTTAGTGACTTCCACCCTCAGTGATTTGCCAGAAAACCACACATTTTATGAGGAACAGATTAAAAATATCAGTCAAAAACCTGGTAATTCTGCAAATATCTAGACAGTTGAGAGGTATGGGTGGTGGCAGGTGTCAAACAGTTGGGCAGGCTGAAAAAAAAAGAAGTCCCATTAACTGATGAATTTACCAAGCAGAGGAATTGCTGTTTTTCTTTAATTTCAAACTAATCATTTTGTCTTTGGAAAAGAATGACTTTTTGCTGTTGCAGGGAGGGATTATTTTAAGTCCATCCCTGGGATTCAGAAACTATGTGCAGGCTTTGTACTAAGCCTACATGTAGTTTACATTTGCATGCTCAACTTGGTCGACTTCTTTGAGTCAGTCACCAGAGCTGTGGATGAAGACAAGGTGGTTCATACAGCCTACCTTGATCTGGCCATGGCCTTTGATACCATTCCCCACTCAGGAATCATAGAAAAACTTGCTAAGCTGGGCATCAACCCCTACATCAATAGGTGGGTGGCAAAATAGCTCATAGACAGAATGCACAGTGTGAAAGTAGCTGACTCCAAGTCAGACTGCCGACCAGTCACGAGTGGAGCCCCACAGGTTTTGGTCCTGGGTCCTCTCTTGTTTGGTATCTACTTCTCTGAAGTCCAAGCCAACATGAAGGTACTCTGGCTGACAAAGTTTGCAGATGATTGCAAGTTGGGAGCTATTATTAACTCCCCAAGTGATGTTGGCATACAGAAAGGCCTCATTGAGACCAACGACTGGTGTCAGAACCATGGCCTTAAGCACAATGCCAAAATATGTGTCATCATCCCCCTTTGGAAAAGCCTGGTTCCCTTGAATTACCAAATAGATAGTAGTCCACTGAACACAGAAGGCGTTATAAGATATCTGGGAACACAGGTTGACAGCAACCTCTCTTTTGACCACCACATTGCCACTGTGGTCAGAAAGACCTTTTATATGGCACATCTCATTACTAAGAGTTTTGCATCCAGGAAAAAAGAGGTCATTGTCTCCCTCTACTCTTCCCTCATTAGGCCAATCACTGAGTACAATGACCCATTTGGCATGTACCTCACTAGACACCTGCAACAACTGGGGAGGCCGCAAAAGTACCTCACAAAGAGGATCCTAGGCCTTAAACACTTGTCATACATGGACAGACTCAAAAAACTCCAGCTATTCTCTTTCTCATAAAGCCTACTTAGAGGTGATCTCTGCTTGACTTACAAAGCCATGTCTGACCCAGCTCTGTTAGAAATGCTACATCTAAAAAAATCAAAATCCCTCTGCACCACACACTCCAGAGACCTCAACCTCATTACCGCAATCAACAGAACATGCTGGAGGGACAGGTTCATATCCCAGAGACTGCCCATGCTATGGAATAGACATCCCATACATGTCAAGCAGAACACCTCACTGGCCCTCATCAGAAATGTTGATGAGAGGATGGGAAATAGAAAATTCACCCTGGGGATCACTGCAGTGGCTCTACTCAAAAGAGGCACTAGGAACTAAAGTTGGGTGGCACAATGCCAGGGTAATCCTATGGGCTAGGCTTGTAAAGGCTCCAGTGCCATTAGCCTAGTACACACCTCTGAACCTATGAAATGTGTCATTTGTCTGTTCTTTTGGGAGTAGGGGAGCAAAACTGCATTTCTGTTTTAGCACAAACAAGGGGACATGGAGATATGTATGGCAGAATGCAAATTTGGCAGCAGATAGTTGTAGACATTAATGCAGTAGGCAGCCACAGCAGGACATATGATCAGGTGCACCATAGACCCACTGACATGATCCCATCTGCATGGAGGAGAGCAGCTACAGTGACTCATGACTGGATGGGTACCGGAGTGGGCCTGTTACATAGCCACCCCTAACAGCAAATGACAAGTTCCTGTCCACTGACAGTTGCCAGGTAAGTGCAGAACACCATGCCCTTGACATTGGTGCTACTGTTTCAGGAACATCAAGTATGTCCCAGGAGGAGCTTCCAGGTAGGCTTATGTATCCCAATTGTTAAATACTCTTATATAGTAAAATATTTACATCAATATGTCAGTTCTGTTTAACAAGAAATTGGTTGGGGGGGATTGTACACTGCTACAGTTAACAACACATTTTGATTGATTACATATGGGCTTAGGATGGATTTGTCATCCAAGTTCTTGTTGAAAGTATAGTTAATGGATATATACAGGGGAAAAGTTTTACCCCCTGTGTTACTGTTAATTGTGATGATGTTGTCCTTACCATTTGCTTAACTTCTTCCAGGACCATCCAGCATAGGGAGCCTACAATCATCTGCACATGGTGAGCCAAACATTTTTATGTCAATTCTAATGAGTAGTTCAAAGAAATATTTAGTGTGTGATGCTGGTGTAAGGACTGTTGTGTGTATTGCTGAACTGTCTGCAATAGTGGCATCGCTGTTAGTTTGTTAGTATATATTGGACTACAGTAGTGTAGGTATTAATTGTTTCCTGTGTTTGTTGCTTATTATCACAGGTGATCCTGATAGTGGAAGTGTGGGACTTCTACCACCTGATGTTAGAGTATCAGCAGACTCTGATGATAATGGTGGCCAAACAGAGGCACAGTCAGGGGTACAGAGGTTGACTTCAGTGCCTGTTGACTCTGGTTGTAGTGTAGCCAAAGTGTGGGTGAGGTGCCATGCAGGAGAATTATTAGTGGTACCTAAAGGAGGCCTGCTGTCCATCTTCCACCAGATCCAGGTGTCTCTTCCCATGCCACTCAACATATGTTAAGGGCCATCATGGAGGCACAGGCATGTTCCCTTAGGTCTCTGGAGAAATTCTTAAGGTTATAGATTTGGCAAATGCTGACATGCATGACTGCCTCCACAATGTTGCTGATTCAATGGATCAGATGAATGACACATTAAAACGGACGGTGTCTCTGATGAAATGCCTGTGCAGTGGAATGGCATCCTCGTGGGTGTAGGTCAGCCACATTATCTGCTGTTAGCTGACATGGACATGCCCAGTCATGTAGCCATTGTGGCAGTACTTCCACTGCTCCAAAAGTGGTTGAGCTGTCCACACCCAGACATGGCAGGCCAGTGGTCCTGGGCATCCTCATGAGGGAAGCTTATTCAGCAGACATCAGTAACATTTAGGTAGCAACAGTGCATCTGACCATGGACGTGGATGTGCCAGTGCAACTCTTAGTAGAGCTAGTTCTCGTGGTCGGGTACAACAATGATAAACTGCCACCTCTACCATGCACTGCTCATACCTGTCTGACATACCAAGACATAGAGCTAGCACAGAGCTTGGCTGGGTTCATCCAGACACTCACACACCAATTTCACTTGGAGGACCCATACAGACACACACATGCACATGCACACACACAAAACAGTTACATGGTTCAGCTGTGAGGCTTAAAACTCATTTTGTCTCACTGGCCATTTGTTACGAATGTCTGCTGGCTTCTCTTTCTTACTGACACACACTCACTGACCTTTTGTGTCAGCCTAAGCCTCCTGCCCCCCCCCCCACACACACACACACACTCCTGCATATTTCTGGCCCTGTCCTTAGGAGTACGGGGAAAATATATGTGGCCACTGGCATGTTAGAGCATAACATTCAGGAATTGATGGAAGATCCTGGATACTGATACTGTGACTCCCTCAGCATGTTCCCTGTTAGTCTCTGAAAGGTACCTGCAGCTAAAATTTTACGTGCTATGCATACCTTTGTCTCCACTGGAATAGGTTCCCCTCAGTTTACCCTGGCTCTGAGCTGAGGATGACAGAGATTCCAGAGTTCGTCTAATATGTCTCTATCCACCCTGTAGCACTCTGCAATTTCTATGTCATGTAGATTGTGATAAGTTAAATGGGGTCCAAAAACTCTTCTCCTTCTTGGCCATGGCCTATTAGCAGCAGCAGCGGCATCGACTTCAGCCTGTCGCACATACACATTAATTAAAGCAACAGCAGCCCCTAACATTCTTTCTGTGTAGACTCCTTTCCATGGTTGTATTCCAGTAGGTTTTGAAATTTGCAGGGAAGAACAGTACTAAATCTACACAGTTGCTTTATAGCATGTTGACTAGTTCCTCCATCTTGGATTGGTTGATTACCATACAATTCAGCTGCTTATGCTATAATCAGCATGCTACTGTGTTTACTTTGTTTGCAGAGCTCTACACACCGTGTAAAGCTGCTTACTGAAGCCAAAACAGTGTGCTACTGTGTGAGAGCCAAGGCATGATGCGCACACAGTGGGTTTACTGAATTTGGCTGTATATCTTGTTGCTCATGCATTGTTGCAGTTATGTCTTGACAGCAAAATCACTCTTTACATTTTAGAAGTATAAAAACATTTAAAAAATGCAATAATTCAACTTATAGTGTACAATCTTAAGGTGTTTCTGGTACTCTGGCTTGTAACTTTCAAGACTAATTACTGAATCAGAAAAATCCACCCCTTTTATACACCCACATTTCCAATTATTCAGATAGAAATATTCATTTATAGTAACTTACATCATTTAAGAAAACATTTTCTCTTTAATTAATTTTTTATTCTTTAGGATGTATGGTTTCTAGTTTCAAAATTAACATAGCTTTTTTTAACTGTATCCTTTTCACAGTTTGTCTTCTCATTGTAGTACTATGTTACTTTAAGTCTGACACAGCAAATCTAAACATGTAGAGCTGCACTCAGTGTTCGGCATTAATATGTAGGATTAGTTTGTTTACTTACTGTGCTTAATATCTTCTAAGTGTATTCACATCCTCTATTTTTTTGTTTGCTTCTCCCAGCAAGTGGCCTACTGACCATCAGTACTCTGCATTCAGTTGGGCCACTTGCACCTTGTAGAGCAACAAATGATCACAGAGGCCATTATTCAAGCAACCATCAGAGAAACTGTTATATTTGCTATATAATCCCGCCTCTTTGTGGCTGATGTAGGTGCACTATCTCCACAAGGGCCTATTATGTCCTCCTCTGTATGAGTGTCCACTCCCATTGTAATAAGGGTTGCCACCAGCCTGGTAAACTAAGCTCATATTTCTGGTACTGGTTATATTAACTGTAAGCCTCCACTTGCATTGGTGAAATAGCTTGCATTTGCCAATAATTCTTGCCCGATCCTCCCCAACTCTTCCCATGCCCAAGTCATTAATGGGACTTTGATCATCTGGGTCATAGTCAGGGTTTTATCCCTCTTGTACCACAATTGCTGAATATTGTATCTTATATTTAGCTGCTTCTTGTTCCCCTCTAATATAATATTTGCTGCAGATATATTTGAGCACAATGATTAAAGATTCAATATAGCCTGAAAGATGGTTTCTTATCCCACAATATTACTGGTATATGCTAAGATCATTGTCCTGCTAGAGATACTGACCTATATCATAGGTCCCATGATTGACCATTTATGCATCTCATCTTTTGATATGAGATTTCCACACTTTCTTATTGCTCCAAGAATGATTCTTTACCAGCCTGCCAACTTTACTTGTATTCCTTTTATTATAGACACATATTAGTGTGTATAAAACACTTCTTTCAAAACATGTTAGTGATCAATGGCCCTAGATTCTCATCAATATCGACACATTCTAATGTACGGTCACATTATTCACCACACTGTATACTGACTTTTTACTATATGCATTTTCATAATTTTCCTTGCATCTCTGTCTTAATATATTCCTTTTTTAGTAGATTTTATTTGTTTCTAGCTGTTCTTTTTTACAAATTATTTTCAATATCCAACTGAAATAACACCTGGTCTCTACCAATTGTATAACACCCATATTATCTCCCCAAAATATTCCGTCCTAGTACAATTTCATTTGGTTCTTAAAATTCAGCCAGGGTAGCAACTTATTCAAATATTTGGATGGAAACTACTTCTATGTAAAAGATCATCTGCTGTCCTTTACTTCCCGTGAAGCTTTGCTTTATTTTTTTTTATTTTTATATTTACACTTTGTTAATGAGATTAGTTACAGTAGGCTGATGGCCTCTTTTCAGGAGAGAGCCAGGGTGTTTTTTTTTTAATCTAGTTAATTGGTGTTTGACTATGAGCTATTCTTGAATCTGATGAAGCTCCTTACAAGAGTGAAAGCTTTGGCATTTACAGTGCATTTTGTCTCCAGACAGTGGTTTCTGTGTTGGTTTCTGGACTTGTTTCCCATGCCAGAGAGTTATTATTGTTATAACCAGATTCTGCTTTAGGATACAAATCTGACTTAGATAAGAGAGAATGACTACAGACATGTAGCAACCATACGGGCTACACAAAACATACCACAGTCACATACAAACACCAGGTTGGTAACATTTAAACTTCATTATTCACCACAGATATTGGATCAGCCAGCAACAGCCTGGGAGACCAGGATTAGTTACTCTAGTAAAGTAGTTTCTGTAAGGACCTTATAGTATCTTGTTTTATTGTTTCTGTATGGGACTAAGTAATAATAGATTTTTTACTTAGCTCTTCTGTATTTACTTGTTTTTGACTTGCTGAGATCTGTATTAACATGCAGTGTACCTACATACTGAAAAGGGGATTATTTCCCTACACTGAGATCCTGAAGACACAGACATCAAGGTTGATATCAGCTTGGAAATATACCCTTTTGTTGATGTTTTATTAACAACATAATCTGCTGTGGTAAGCAGGTAGTTGTATATGAGTTAAAGGTAGTGGAAACTGCAAACATTTGTTACAATAATTCATGGGTGCAAGTAATGGTAACTGGATGTATGTGAAAAGTGATCAGGGTAATAGGGGGGTTAAGCAGGGGTATTCCTTAAGTATGTGTTTTGTTGTTCTAGTAATCAGTGCAATTATTCAAACTTTTATTCAGAAATGTATGAAGTATGTCAGAAAATGGGGAAGGAAATTAAGATACCCGTATGTCTGTCTTATTCAATTGATTTGATTATTACAGTAAAAATAGAGGAAGGATGAACAAAAGTGTTCTGAGAATTTAAAAGTTTATTATAATTGGAAGGAATCTGCGGTGATGGTGCTGCGGTAGCGTTGTCGCCTCACAGTAAGATGCTGTCTGGTTCGTTTCTCAGCTAGAGCGTCATCTGCATGGAGACATGCATGAATGGGCGTACCTTCGTTGAAGTTTGTGTGTCAGGGCTGGTAACTTGGCACGTAAAAATCAACTACCAATCATTAGCGGACCAGAGTTCCGCTGTGGCGACCCCTAACCGGGAAAAGCCGAAAGACACAAACAAACAAATTATAATTGGAAGGAAATGAGCATATTAGGGACTAATTTTGGGGAATATGAAAACATACTTAATCAATGGAAAGCGAAACTGGAAGTAAAAAATACTGGCATAGTGGAAATATTTTGATTTATCATATAATAAAAAGGTATATATATTAAACACATTCATTTTGAGTAAACTTGCTTATGTCGAGGGAGTTTATATGTTTCAAGGAAAAAGGGAAAAGGAATTGCTAGAATTTTTTTTTTTTTTCAATTTTATATGGGGTTCAAGACTGAGTCCTATTATAAAGAGGTTAGATCTGAAAAAATCCTATTTTAGTGTAATTGCACCTATTTTGCATTATTAATATTTTGGAAAACAGGTAGAATACAATGATGGTAAACGTGTTATATGAGAGGTATGATAAGCAATGGAAGCAAATAAAAAGGAAAAGATTACAAGGGATGAAAATGAAATTATGGAAAGAAGTAAATATGTAAATAAGATAACTTTAAGGAAATTAATAATTGATGAATATAGTAAAAAAAGGCCAAGTATTATGAAAAAGATCATCTGCTGTCCTTTGCTTCCCGTGAAGTTTTGCTTTGTTTTTTTATTTTTATATTTACACTTTGTTAATGAGATTAGTTACAGTAGGCTGATGGCCTCTTTTCAGGAGAGAGCCAGGGTGTTTTAATTATTAATTAATTAATAATTGATGAGTATAGTAAGAAAAGGGCCAAGTATTATAAAAAACATGCAATATTTGTTCTTGTTTATCCATGGAATAACTTATCAGATGATATTAATGTGATAAAGCAAAGGAGGAAAATATCTGAAGATTTCTATGAAGCTGGGGGATTTTTCTTGAGAATTTTGTTAAACAAGTTGATTGTTAAGGGTGATATTAAATATAAAGTAATAGAAGACAAAATGTGTTCTAATTTCAAGGTAGAGGAAAGTGAAAAATGTGATTTTTTAGAATGCAATTTGAATGTCTATTTGGAAAAAAGTTTAACAATGTATATAGCTGGGAAGGTTTCAAGGAAATGAGTATAGAAATTATATTGTATGGGAAATATGAGGAAGGAAGGAAGGAGGAAATTGATAAATGGGGTGAAATATTATCATTACAATCTGGGTATTGTGGAAAAGAAGTTGTGAAAGATTATTGCATAACAAATACAGAAAGGACAAAGATGGATTGGCAGAGATAAGAAAATGGATGTGGGAAAAGCATTCGGGAGGATAGATGAAAATTAAGAAAACTGAAATGAAAGTAGTATGTACTTAAAATGTGTTGAATTACTGATGAAATTGTAAAAAAATGGTACATGTAGAATGGAATTGTGTTGCAAAAATATTTAAATTTGATATATGTATATATATATATATGTGTGTGTGTGTGTGTGTGTGTGTGTGTGTGTGTGTGTGTGTGTGTGTGTGTGTGTGTGTCTATGTATGTATAAAACAACCTCTACTTTTTTTTCAGTGGGTGTCATGGGATCTTTTGCATCCACCTGGGCTACCATCAACTCAGTCAGATGGAACCTTGGTTTAATACCTCATCAAAAGGACACCACACTCAGGAATGCAGTACCTCCTAATGCTGCACTGTAGTGTTCATAGGTTCATAGGTAGGTTCATAGGTTCATAGATAGGTACTAGGCTATCGGCCCAAGGGCAAACGTAAGCCTAGCCAACAAGGTTCCCTGGCTTACTCCACCCAAGAAAGTTATTTTCCTGTGCCACTGACGAGCAGAGACACAGAAGTGATCCCTGGGGTGTATTTCCTATTTCCAATCCACTCATCAAGATTTTTCTTGAAGAATGCTAATGAAGAACTTTGCTTGACATAGATGGGTAGCCTGTTCCAGAGTATGGGAAGTCTCTGGGACAGGAATCTATCCCTCCAGCATGTCCAGTTTATTGTGGTGACAAGGTTTAGGTCCCTAGAGCATGTAGCTCGGAGGGATTGGGATTTCTTTAGGTGTAGCATGTCCAGCAGCTCGGGTTTGACATAGCTTTATATGTTAGGCAGAGATCACCTCGCAGTAGGCAATATGCTATGGAGTAAAGCTGAAGTTTTTTGAGACGGTCAGTGTAGGGCATTTGTTTGAGGCCAGTAATCCTCTTTGTGAGGTACTTCTGTGGCCTTTCCAGTGCTGGAGGTGTCTTGTGAGGTGCATTCCAAAAGGAGCATTGTACTCTATAATGGGTCTAATGAGTGTCGAGTAGAGAGGAACAATTACCTCTTTTTTCCTGGATGAGAACCCTTTTTGATGTTAGTATTTGAAATATAATACAACTGCCTGTTATGGGAATGCCTGATCAGCATCATAGGTAAGTGTGCTACATGTTGAGCTACTGAGACTGTAAACATTCTTCGCAGCTTGCTAACTTTACGTAATAGTCCTTAGTTTTGTTAACCTAGTTTTAGTACCTGCTGACAGATTGTTATATAGGCTATGTATATATCTGTTGTCATCTGTTGTGTTCCCTGACTAAAGTTCCATCTGATTTTTTTTTAATTTGCTGGTATAACTGTGTCTTAGTACAAATAATATTGCATGCTGTGTAATTCTTCACTTTGTAGCAGAGTTTACATGACACAGTGCTGTGGTACCATTCCAGAGCATGCCTCCTCATTAGGACATGAACTGCAGACAAAAGAGTAATGACACAAACTGTATTAAATAATGGCAAAACTGTCTGAAAGCTAAAGTTTTCTCTTGCATGTATAATCCAGATGTCTGTGCATAAGTATGATTTGCATATAACTTGAAAAATATTGCTGTGAGTTACTAGAACTGTTTATTTTGTACCAGATGTAGATTGTCCAGCTGTTTTGATAAAAGGGTCACATTCAGCTTTATACCTCACACAATTATTTGCAAAATATTTCCACCAGTAAAACTACCTTGTAGATTACCTACTACACAGTTATCCACAAAACACTTCCTATTTTGTTATAGTGTTACATCTTCTCACACTTTATAAAAGTCACCTTACAGTTTGCAAAATGCAATTACCACAAATGTAATTGCATTTGATATAAACTACCATGCCTTGGACCACTTAGCCTAAATAACCAAGATTTCTCATAACCACTGGTAGTATGGATTACCCTTTCTATTAGTTATGGCATCATCTGTGAAAATATAGACTTTTGTCAATAATCCCATTACAAATTAGTTATATTGACATTAACATGAACACGTTAACCTACCAAGCTGTATGATGCACCAATATTATGTCATGTTAGCGATGTCCTTAGTGTTGCCTTTGCATTCTGTTTGCGCAGCTAGTATTTAAATAAAATTGTATGTTAACCCACATAGAAAAGCCATTTATATTTATTATATTTTATGTTATATTTGTTAATCAGGGTAGTAGCACAGCTGGGGCATGGCAAGAGGGGCAACTGCCCGGGTGCAAAGTGTTGGGAGTGTGTGGTTAGCCAGTCTCAATATCTAATGCAATACTGGCTTTAAAAAGGCAGTATTACATTGCAATCAAACCTAAGCACTGTAATGTTCCATGTATGGTGTAAACTATAGCAACTGCTTACTACATTAGCCTAAACTTTTTGCTACTGTTTGAAAATTAGAAAAAAAAATTATTTTTTTCTTTTTTAACTAAAATCTGAATGCTGAAGCATTCTATACAGGCAGGGTATAAACTGTAGAACTGTTTGTTACATTTGTAGCATGCAGTTTGCTACAATTTATAAGATTTTTTTGTATCTAAAACTTTAGTGACACAGCATTCCATGCAGGCAGAGTATAAACTGTAGCAACTGATTACTACATTTGTAGCAAGCATCTCGCTACAGTTTTTAAAAAGAAATTTGTTATTTTTTATTTATTTATTTATTTAATAAAAGGGAGCATGGTCTGCGGCAGGGCACAGAAACTGGAACTGAATGTCTGGGTGGGAGGCAGGCATGTAGTGCATCTGACGAACTGCTGTGACCAGAATCTGGCACTAGTTTGATTATTAGCAGACTCTCCTGGTAGGTGGATTTAAGGTCTAAGAGTACTTGCTCCTCCTGTCTCCCATGATCCTTTGCAAACTTCAAAATCCTCAGTAGTGTCCTGTGCCATCTTTTCTCTCCCTTTAATTTTACTAGGGTCCAGGGGAATTCTGGTGATGGAATTCTTGGAATCAGTATTTAATTTCAAGATTATACTGTATCCAGGTACTTGAATTATTTTTTCCTTATACTGTAACTGTAATTCATGCAATCTCCTTATACACGTAGCATCATATATCAGCACATGTAGTTTTTGTTTTTATAGCTATTAATGCTTCTATGCATTCCAGAGTTGTTTGAGTCTTCATAAATATGTGTAGTTCCTTTATAAGATGGACTAGTTGATGCTACTTTAGACATTGTTTCTGCTACAGGAAGATTAAAACCATACTTTGTAGGGAAGCATTATTTTATGTCGTATTTCCTCTCATATACCTAACACAGTGTTTCATATATACGTACAAGTGCTGATGCTTAAAATTGCTTATTGCTTAGAGTTACAGTATTTTTTTATTTTTTCAAACACCTTTATTGAATTATCACTTGTGACATAAGAAAATTTCCATTCATATAAAATTAATCAAACTATATTAACATAACAAACATTATACTTCACATATATTACTATATATCATATAACCTAAGCAATATTACATAAATTATTCAATTCTTGCCTTTTTTTAAACAAGACACATCTTTATTAAACCATCACATACTGCATAGGCAAACATACAGTTATAGAAATGAAAACAAACCACACCAACACAATCCTAGTTGCAAACATTGTACATTATAAACCATACTGACACACTCCCAGTTACAAACATTATACATCACTTATAATCTAGTCAATCTTTCTCAATCAAACATTACATAGCTCATTTAAGTTCTGCTGCCTTTTAAACCTCATTCCTCCCTTGTATGTATTGTTCCCATAATTCCTATTTGTTCTATATAGTTTGCTTCTACCCTTTTCTAATGATCTCAGTACCTGTTGTTTTATCTCTGTTGCTATATTCACTACTCCAGTTTAGTTGGTTTAGATTTTGATTTCCATTTTCTATTAATTGCTTTTTTGGAAGCAACCATTAATAGACACAGCAAGGCCTTACCACATCTAGGCAATTCCGATTCTGTATCATAGCTCAGACAAATCATCTCCCTCATCAGAACAATCTGCCGACCCAGCATCTCTGACAGTCTGCAGGGAATCCCTAAAGCCCGTCAACTCACCACACTCCCAGAATATGTTCTTGGTTACCTCTTTCTGCCCCTTCACACCTCCATTTGCTGTCTGCCTGAGGAAAAATTCTTTGGAGTCTACTTGGGGTATAAAAATAGGGTTACTATGGTATGGTCAAACTGGACCCCATCGAATGATAGGATTGTTGACCCACATCTGTGAAAACGACAATGTCGAATTCCGACATTGTCAAACTATGACTCGTCTTCGATCTCAAAACAGGCTTTAACATGGGTCAAGATAGGGGCAAGATTCGTACTTCGACAATGTCAGGTTCAACATTGTTGCTGTTCGGCCTCTGGACTTCGACTGAACCCACTTTGACCCTACCATAGTAAACCATAAAAATATCTATGTAAGCATTTCCAGGCAAAATCCTAAATCTTCTAGATTTTGTTGCATAGTTGGAGACATGCATATATTCTCCCATGGTTTCTTTGTGAATTGCTTATCTAGTAGCCCATTTACACTACAAATCAGCCAAGTTTCTCTTTATCAGATTGTTTCCATGGAAACATGAGCAACAGCTGCAGAATTGTTACTGAGTATACATGTATTTGCTAGAAAAAAGCATCATAATATTCAATGTTCTTGTTCATTTACTTACTCTTTCTTAAAACTTGTCACTAAATCAATCTAAAACTGCTATAAAGCAGAATTTTCTTAAGCTGCTTTATAGCAGTTTTAGGTGGAATGCAAATACATGTCAGTGTAATCCTCGTCCCTTGCCAGTAGCCCCTTTTCACTACAAATCTGCCATTATTATCTTTTTTTTATCTTCTTCTATCACTATTAGAGCTCCTCTTGCAATTAAGTACTCTTATTTTCCTTTGTCCAAGGTATTCTACAGAATAACCATCTTGAAAACCTTTCTGTTTCAAATTCACATGTTCATTTCTTTTTAAGTGAGTCTCCTGTAACATAGCTATTTGCACTTTACATTTTTAATATAGTTCACTAGTCTTTATTTTCTTTTTTGTATTTGTCTGTGAGGCCATTTACATTTGAAGACATTAAAGAAAACACCATTGTATTAAAAGTTATTATTCCCACCTTTTATGTATGATACCTTTTTTGTTAAATGTCTAGTTCCAGCTTTTGTGTTATATGCATGCACTGTTTGGCAGGTTGAATGTTTATACAATTGTTTCTTGTCATATCCATTTGAGCCTATGTCACATATTTTAAAACTTTTTGTTTTATTGAAAGCCCTCAAACAAACAAAAAAAAAACAGACCCCAATACCCCCTAAAAACCTATTAACTTGATACTAATACAAAAAGCTATGCACAACTTCACATATTGAAGTTTCATCCTCATAATAGTCCCAAAACTGACAGCCACACTCAGAAACTTGAGTTAACCTAAAAGAAGGTTAGCCATGCTAAGACACATAGTGCAGCCTGTGCTTCTGCTAAGTGCTGATTGGTTTTGTCTTATCTTTATAGCTCTTCCAGCTGGTTAAACTCCTGCATGTTTTCAGAGAGCATTAAGTACTTATCTCCTAGCCAGTTTCTCTTTTATTTGTTTTCCAGCCAACCACTCTCTATTAGACTGCAGCCAGTTTCTCTTTATCAGATTGTCTCTGTGGAGACATGAGAACCAGGCAGCCTAGAAAAAAAGCATCATAATATTCAATGTTCTTGTTCATTTACTTACTCTTTCTTAAAACTTGTTAGTAAATCAATCTAAGGTTTCTAATCCAGTCATTCCCCATGCAAGAATGAAGAAAAGCACATAATTTTTCTTTTATCATGCTTTTTAACTAGGATTTTTTTACATTGCAGTGCCTACATTTCTTAAAACTGAACAAGAAGAGAGAAGAAGGAAGAAAAAAAAGATCAGCAGCACCTGTTTACAATCCCCATTACACTTACAAATAACTGAAAAAAAATTACTTTATAGCATGTAAAGAAAATCACGTCACAAAATTAGTACTATTTAAGAAAAAAAATGTTTACTTTCAGTTAACTTTCTCCCTCCTCTTCCCCTTCTCAAAGTACTTTTCCAGACATTATTGATATGAAGTAGGGCATATGCTTTAGAGTCCCCCACAACAAAAAATTCTGAAAAAGTCCAATATATCCAGACTTTCGTGTTCTGTCATATTTCATAAATATAATTATCGCATTTTAATCCTGTATTAAGTTACTAGTTATATTACTGTTTATCACCAAAATCCTATCTCTGCTTTATTTCCAACATACATTGTATATTCTAAATACTCTATACTTCTCCTCACATCCCTTACTCTACTTCTTTTACTGCTTACACATTCTACTTCTATCAAATCCCAATAATCATTAGAATAGAAAAATCAAAAACGTCAAACACAATCTTTGGAAAGCAAACAGCTTCTCTAGCATATCATCCTGCCTCTTTGAGTCACATATCCTACATTTTACTAAATATAAAATCTAACAAACCTGTCATAAACATAAATTACTGTCCCTCTCTAAACTAAAATAATAGGACATACTTGCCTTAGCTACTATTTTACCCTGCTCTCTGACTTATCCCAGTGTGGGGACATCCACCCCAACCCAGGACCCACTTTTACTCCCATCCCTTTTCAAACTCCTGCACCTAAAAATCTATTTCTAGTTACTTTAAATCTACATAGTATTTGTAACAAAATAACAGGCCTCCACACATGGTTATCACAGCACTCCCCAGACAAACTTGCAGTCACAGAAACATAGCTAAAGCCACACATTGAAGACGCTGAACTGCTCCCACCAGGATATAACAGAAGAGCTGATAAAACTAAAAAAAAGAAGGAGGAGTGGCCTTAATTTGTCCCAACTCATACAAAGTACTTCCTTACTCTAAACCCTTTCCCACATTCAGTAATGCTGAAATTCTCATAACCTTTTTAAAAATTATGAAAACTAAGCAACTATGTATCACAGTCTTGTACATCCACCCTTGGCCACAATATTCCAATACTAGAAGACATCCCATCCTGGATGTCACAAAACACATCAAACAAAGCAATCAGCATGCAAGGCATTAATGTAAATTAGCAAAACCTAAGCTCAGACTTCCCAGCAAATAGTATAAATCTTTATGGATACACACAACACATTACAAGACCAACCAGGATGCAGAAAAGCAACAATCCAGGATCTATTTTGGACCGGAGCTTGGTCTCAGATCCCCATAGATATTAAAAGGACACTATCTCATTACAAAAATTGCATTTCTGCCTCGGACCAAAGCCGAAAACACTACCACCCACTTAGCTAATCACCTCCCTTTTTGTGACATCAGTAATGACGTTCCAACAATTCCACCCACCTTGCTAACATCCTCCCACTTTGTGAGATCACAGAAAGTCCCTGCTGATATATCCTATTCCCCTTGCAGTTTTGTTTTCCCTGTCTAAACTGCAAGACCATCTGTAGTTCCTACATGTTACAGAAAGAATGATCCAAGAGCATTGGTAAAAGTACACACTAATATATATATATATATATATATATATATATATATATATATATATATATATATATATATATATATATATATATATATATACTGTTTTTATATTATTACAAGCATACCTCATAAACTTTTAGCACAAGAAATCTGGATCTGGAAAAAGGCTACAATAATCGGGGAGACAATGGCCCAAGTATAAGGATAGATTTTAAATATTGTTCTGATAAGCCTAGAAAGTTGCTAGAATAACAGGATTTGTGAGAGCATGCATTTTTTTCAGAAGGATATGAAGTCTGAAAAGCAAAAATATATGTTATTATTTTGTGGCTTCAGTCATCGGTGATTTGTCATAAAAACTTAAAACTTATGAGGAAGGGACCAAAAATATGAGGCACAAATATGGATATTCTTCTATAATCTGAACAGTTGAGAGGTCTGCAGCCCCAGACCAACCGATCCCAATCAGGCTTTAATTTAATACAGGCTTTTAAAAGCCAGTATTGCATTTGCAGTCAAAACCTTATACTGTAGCAACTGTTGCTAACAAACAGTTTGCTGCAGCTTAAAGTGAAACAAAATTTTTTTTTTTTTAAACATGAGGCCAGAATCAGAACATTTTCCGAAAATTTGGACTGTTAACAGGTTTGCTAACATCCAAAAATTTGGACAGTTGACAGGTCTGCTAATGTCCCAGGACGAGCTTGATCTCGATCAGGTTTTAATGTAATACCAGCTTTTAAAATCTGGTATTGCATTTACAGTCAAACCTCAGCATCGTAGCGCTGTGAATGGTCTTATTGTAGCAACTGTTGCTGGCAAACAGTTTGCTGCAGCTAAAAGTAAAAACAAAATGTGTTTTTTTTTCTGTTTTTAAAACAAGGCAAGAATCTGAACATTTTCCGAAAACTTGAGTAGTTGAGAGGTCTGACAGCCTCTGAGCAGCTGATAACGTTCAGTCTTTAACGTAATACCAGCTTTTAAAAGCTGGTATAGGATTTGTAGTCAAATCTCAGCACCGTAGCACTGTGAGTGGTCTTAACTGTAAAAACTGTTGCTAGCAAACAGGTTGCTGCAGTTTACAAGTAAAAATAAAGCAAATAAAATGTGAGTGTTGAAATGCTCTGTGAATGCAGGGTGTAAACTATAGCAACTATTTTCTACCTTTGTAACAAACAGATTGCTACAGTGCAAAGCTACAAAAATGCTAAAACTACCCCTAAAGAAACCACTCCACTGACCTTTGTTAACTTGGCCAATGCCAACTAATAGGCCTACAGATTATATCAGCTTCTAAAGCAAGGAAAAGAACCTCAAAGCAAACCATAGCAAATCCATATATGGAAAAAAAAATTCAATATGCCTGACACTAATTTTCCCATGTAGAACAAGACCCGGTGTGTACCCAAAATATATGACACAGTGAAGAAGCTCCGTATGTATTTACCTGATGGAGCATGCAGGATGACTGTGGTATGCCTGCCACAGTATAGAAACATCACTTAGCTTTTGAAACTTTTGATCTTTTAAACCTATTTGTGTGCTTACTGTCTTAGAGGGATCAATCATTGCAAAAAAAAAAAAAAACTTAGAAAATTTAATAAGTTATCCTGGCCTTCCCAGGGATGATATAAATGCTACAGTGCATGAACCCAATATCACAATAATTCCAGTGGTGGACTGGAATGTAACGGCAGCTTTTTTGTAGTGGTGGTGGTGGTGATAGTGGTGGGAAATATTGCAAAATGATTGATAGTTATTTTAGTATTTTAGAAGTTTTATTTAACATAGAAGGAAAATAAGCTTTTAAGTTTACCTAACAATAAGATTAACTGGGAAACATATGCACGTAATTAATCAAGACAGTCCTGAAAAGAATTTAGAGAATAGGAGAACAACGTACAGTCCATTATTGGAGAGCTAGTTAATAAGAGACAGTCTCCTTCCCTAGTTAATCCTATCTATGACACCTCTCAAGAATTCTATTTGGGATTCAATAGCAATTTGGGGTGATGTGTACACAGTCATGCCTTGTCTGTCTAGTAGGAAGTAAAGAATGCATAAAAGCTTGTATAGCTTTATAGGCATGGACCATAGATATGTAATTTTCGTGCAGTTTTGAAAATCTTATGTGTAACTAATGTACACATTGCTTTCATAGTTCAAGCACTACATTTATATAAATATCAGAAACTTTTTCAAAATCTACTACAAATTTTGACTTCTGGAGAGCTGTCAGCCATATCCAGTTACATCAATGTGACTAATTCCCTTTTGAGGTTCAAGCTGGATATTTCTTTCAAAAGCTCTGCTTGAAAAACATTAATTAGCTTGCCTAATATGGGCAGTAATGTCTTTTTTAGCATAAAATCTGGCCTATATGTTAATGAACAAAATCGATTTATAGTTTCCTGGGCCTAAGGGATCATTTCTTAGTTTAAATAGTTCTGAAAGTAAATAAAAACAGGCAAACTAAAGCATATTCTCCTCTGAGTGGTTACACCTAAACAGGGAACTCATGGGAGATGGGATCTGATCCATGATTACCTTGGATTCCAAGTCCTGGGACTTTATTAGCTTGCAAAAATTTCTTGACCATTTCCTCCCTGAAATTTTCCTTGTGACCAGTCATATGCAGGTCTCTATAAAGTTTCATGAACTTTGAATTGATAAATATTGAGTCATTTAATAGTTCATCTCTCTCTCTCTCTCTCTCTCTCTCTCTCTCTCTCTGTTCTTGACTGGCACTTCTGCCTATTTTTATTTTCATTTATTTTTAGTTTTTAGTTGTCAGCCTTGTTAAAACACTGATAGGTTTCAACCATTTTCACACTGTGAAGTTTAAGGTCATTCATCTTGGCTCCACATTCCTCCACTGGCACCCCAAACTTTTTGGGCACTGGTATCTGGAACAGCTGTAATGCTCATTTCATGTAACCATCCACTGAACTACTCATCTTGTCATCTAATATTTCTGAACTGGGCAAGTTGGCGGCTATGGTAGCTGATTAAATTTTGTGACACTGCTGCAAAGTTCTTGACTTACTGTTTTGCCTGGCTTTCCTTATTGCCTTCTTCCCTTCTGTTTACACAAGGCCTTCAGTCTATTTTTCAAAGTTACAAGCTGTTATTTTCCCTTTTAAAAATCTCATATCTTCTGATAAGGATAAATAATAGTTAACCTCTGCCACATAACTGCTAGAGTAACAGGCAGTTATAGTTGTGTTGTCTTACCCCTATGAATACCTCCCTTTTAAATGTAAGGTACCAATACTTTATATAGCCATCCTTTTCAATTAAATTAAGGGTCCATGAGATGTGGCTGTATGTGTTGATGTGGGTGTTGTTTTGAAAGAGTGTGCTCAAGGTTGCTGAGAGGGTTTGTTATGTGTAATTTCACAGGGAGGTCTTTGGGGTTTAAGTAAGTTACATTTAAGTGCCTCAGCTTATGTGGATCTATTTGTTTACTTTGAATTGTGTGTGATGGCTGCAGCATGTGTACTACCAACCATCTTATTGATATTAGGAGTGCTTTTATGTGAGAGATTTGCCTCCACTGACATTGTGTAAATACATCCCTCACATACCATATCAGTTTGTTTGAAATTTAACTGGCTGTCAGTAAACATGAAGCAATTTCTACATTGCTTCAGGATGCCCATATCCACCAAGCTGGTAACAGAGATACTGGCGAAGTTCATATCCATGGCAACAGACCTGTTTTTATTGATTAGACGGTTCGATATATTTTATTTGTTTTGTTGAGTGTATTCATTTTTAAGTGTAAACAGTTTTTACAAAGGACTGAAATAAACATGATTGTTAACGAAAAAGAAAGGTATAGGAGCAATCCAAGGCTGAGAATGCTCAAAAGCATATGAAATTCTCTTCCACAAAAATCAAAGACAAAGGCAGTCAAATAGAAGTAAAAATAACAATTTATCCGTGCACTGGTAAGCGCTTTCACCCCATCGGGCTTCCTCAGACCAATAAAACAAGGCAACTAAAAACAGTACTGCTTATATACTCCAAAGGTATACTAATTAAAACACTAATTAGTTAAGCTTGTGACTAATCCATTCAACTTTTTAAAGGAATACTCTCAAAGAGAAGAGGCAGCATCAAGATAATCAAACATAGTAATTTACAAGCACATTATAACTAATAACTCAAAAAATATCTGGCCATGGCATAATTACATATTAGATAGAGATGAACTCCAGCTGACATGCAGAAAAATCTATGTTCTTTACAAGACATATAGCTGCCATTAAAACCTCTTAGTAAACATTCAAAATCAGGAAACATATGACACAAAGAAAAACATAATACACATATAGTGTCTCTTGTATTGCAGCACAAAGCCATTACTAAAACTGCTATTTTAATATATATATCTATGTGCTTTTAGAACAGGTTTCAGGGGCACCTTATCATTCAGACCTGGGGTTTTATTAGCCCTAAGTCTGATGAACCACTTAAGTTCACATTTCACAGTATCCTCCTCGACTACTAGGATTGATGGTCTGAATCACTTTTGTATAGGAAGCCCTGTCACAGGCGTGACATTAGAAGTGCTTTTATGTGAGGGCTTTGCCTACTGTGACATTGTGTAAATACATCGTTCATATACCATATCAGTTTGTTTGAGAATGTACTGGTTGTCAGAAAACATGAGCCAATTTCTACATAACCTCAGGATTCCCTTATCCACCAAACTGGTAATGGAGATAGTGGGAAAGGCCATATCCATGGCTACAGACCCCCCCCCTTTTTTTGATTACACAGTTACAGACATATTTGTTTTGTTGAGTGTACTCACTTTTAATTATAATCATTTTTTTGCAAAAGACTGTAATAAACATTATTGCTTTGTTGTTCTGTAAGAAGATGGAGCCTGAAAAAAGTGAAAAAGTGGCCCACTCCTCCAATGTGGTAAATAGCTACATATGTGTTAGCACAATTTGCATGTGTATATATGTGTCATGTCTTTCAACTTTTAGCTTGGAATTATGGACAAAGAAAAACTTATTAGGGAAAAGCTTCCATATTAGGTGCTCTTACTGGTGCTATTAACTCAAAATTATTTCTAAATTTAAGAGTGGTGGAACAAAAGTTGGAGAACAAATTAGATATGATCCTGCAAATTCAGGAGAGCTTAGAGATGCTTGTGTTAATGTGTATTGGACCGTTATGGTTTATGCTAAACATTGATTACTTTTTGGTTTCATTAAATTAAATAAATATGTATGTGCATACATACATACATACATACACATAAATAAATGAAATATTTAGTAGCAAGGCTTCAATAACGAGATGGAGGAGGGTTACAAATGGTATTCAGTATCTTCACAGAAACTCAGCTGTGAATATCCCCCCCCCCCCGCCCACACTGTCTGTGCTTTCTGTGTTGTAATTAGTGGGGATTGTAGATAAAGGCTAAAGTGATGTGCTAATAGCTTGTGTTTTGTGTTGTACATGGACCTGTTTGCACACATTTAAAGATCATCACTTGTGATTGTTCTCTCCCATTTAATGAGATTACTTAGGTTCTTAGGTTCATAGGTAGGTACTAGGCTATCTGCCCAAAGGCATTTATAAGCCTAGCCAGAATGTGTTGGCTTTCGCTGCCCCTTAGATTAGTTCCCTGTGCCTCTGTCCAGCAGAGCCACTGAAGTGATCCCAGGGGTAAACTTTCTGTTTCCCATTGCTAAAGTTCAGGCCAATGCTTACACAAATTTATTTTTTATTTATTTAGTTAATTTTTATTTTATGTTGTTCAGGCAGTACATAACATATGTAGACTCTTAGTAGCAATCTTCCCTGCTGGTAGATATAACACAGTCAGAAAAATGAAACTTTGATTAAGGTGTATCTTTTCTACAGAGAAGCTCGTTGCTGATCGGTTTCCTAGCATTTCCTACATTCCACTATAACTATAACAGATTTTGGTTATTATATGTATTCCTGCCTGGATTCCAACATGCTTTTGTTTCACAGCTTTCTGAGGAAAACAGTTTCATGCATTTTCTACTCACCGTAGAAAACCCTGATAGGATCATAAGAAGTTACTTAGCTAATGTCAGAAGAACCTTTTTAAGCCTACCCATTCATGCCCCAGTTTTCATAATTATCATTGCCCTAGGACCAGAATGACTTTGCTATATAGGATCATTGGAGGTTACTAGGCTATCAACCCAAAGGTCATTTCAAGTCTAGCCATTTCATCCCAATGTAATACCAGAGATATTCTGGTCAATATCTAGGGATTGCATTTAGTAATGACCGCCCATGTCCAGGAGGGTTGTGGGCAATACCTCCAGTAAGAATTTATGGCGCCCCATCCACTCATCCATGGCCCTTTTGCACAGTGTCATAGAGGTGCCCTGCTTCACATGAATTGGCAGCCTATTCCGAAGATTAGGCAGTCCCTGGGAGACAAATCTGTCCATTCAGCACATCATATTCATGTTGCAGGCCATACTTATGTCCTAGAAGAGGTAGCTCTAGTCCTGTTTGATTTATGAATTTGCAGCCACTTCATTAGGTCTGGGTCAGAGGTTGCTCTGTAAGCCAGGCATGTCTCCCCTAAGACGTCTATACCATACAGAGTATAGTGAGAGGGACTTTAGTCGGTCTGCATAAGGCAAGTGCTGGAGCCCTTGATCTTGTTTGTTAGAAACCTCTGAAGTCTCTCCAATTGCTGCAGGTGCTTTGTACAGTACATGCCAATAGGGGGTGTTAGACTTAATTATGGGCCTGAATAATGATGAGTACTGGGGGGTTGTAACCTCCTTTGCTCTGGAGGTGATGCATTTGCTACTCAAGTATACTATGTAGAAAGCCTTCCTTACTACATTACGGTAGACACATGGTGGTTAACAGTTAAAGTTGCAATCTACTTGTGATCCCAGATCCCTTGCCACTTCATTGGTACATAGTGTATTGTTGTTAATTTGATAGTGTGTGATGACATGAGGTACTGCCATTTGTGCAAGGAAGAGAAGGGCAAAGTATGTGTAGCATATGCTAGCATAATGAGCTGGAGTTATGTAAATAACTTTGTCATTTGATTTTCACACTGATTTGTTCAGATGCTTATGTTAAAAATGCATCAGCAGTGGGTCTTGCTGGACTGGGAGGGGATATACAAGAATTCTAGACAGTGTTAGATTTAACTAACCTCAGTCCAGTTAATTTTGAAATTGATGTATAATGTTCAGATGCTACATCAGATCTTAACAAAGCTCTGGGTATGTCATGTAACAGAGTCAGGTGACACGAGATGATGTAGTTCTGCAATGATTTCTCTAGATAGCAGTGAGGGATAGCTCAGAACTCCCACAGCAGCAGTAACCATGGAAACTGAAAGGGAAAGATCTCTCACAGATATCTCACACATTCTCAGAGAGTTACCTCAGACATTCACAGAGTGACATCTCCACCATTCACAGAGGGAGAGATACTTCATCTTGCCTTTGGAGTAATTAACTCAGCATTTATCTTCTTGCCTTGCTTTAGTGAGTAATCAGGGACCCGTAATTCTTTACCTTAGTCTGGAAATATAGTGAAATTAGTTGAGCATTGTTTTCTGTATCTGTGAGACCTATCCAACTGTGTTATTTTTCTTATCTTTCCTGTGATGAAAACTCTGGTGTTTGTTGTAATGAAATATTCTATTATTTATTATTAAATATTTTCATTACCATTCACTGTGGCTGGTCCTTTAGAGAATAATTTTAACAGCTTGAGAATACTTATGTTTATTTCAGTGACACTGTGGCAGCTCCTGAAAACCTTGCTGCTTTGGTCACACCCTACCATTGGTATTAACTGTACACAGTATAATTGTGCACCCTTACAGGAGCCATTGTGTAGCTGACTGGTGGCAATGGGTTACCCTTGAAGTTTAGGCAGAAGATGACACAGCTGGTAAATCTGTGCCATCCTTTCCCGTGTGTGTGTGTGTGTGTGTGTGTGTGTGTGTGTGTGTGTGTGTGTGTGTGTGTGTGTGTGTGTGTGTGTGTGTGTGTGTGTGTGTGTGTGTGTGTGTGTGTGTGTGTGTGTGTGTGTGTGTGTGTGTGTGTGTGTGTGTGTGTGTGTGAAAAGTAAATATCAAAGTGTGTGTGTCAGCTACTGGGACAAGAGACACAGTGCTCAAAGATGTCCTGGCAGACTTGTTAGGGGGTCTGGAGAGAGAAAGTGACTCCATCTCCAGCGATGGAGTGTGTTCCTTGTGTGCTGTTAAGGGACATTGTGTTTACTGTGGAAAGCTGTGTTTGGCAATACTGTGTATAATTACCCTTGCTCTTGGTGGCCATCCCTCACCGGTGCAATTGGTGGGGATTGAGGTTCCTTGATTAATGGCCCAAAGTAAGGATACTATCACAATGCGAAGGGTCATTATTTTTTACTGAAGGGAATGATAATGAACTTCTTTGCATTCAGTTAGTGACCGTGACTAAGACAGCTGTCGGTGGTCTGTGTAAGACCCTCCTGAAGTACACTGATATCATTTGGGGATTTAATAATTGCACTCAGTTTGCAGTCATCCACAAGTGTGGTCAGCCACAGACCCTTAGTTTTCGCCTGAACTTCTGAGAAGTATATAACAAACAGAAGGGGGCCCAACACTGACCCTTGTGGCACCCCGTTGGTGACAGGTTTGTTGGCTGATGTACAGTCAACCACTTTGAAAGTGTGTGACCCGTTTGTGACCAGTTTGCAACCCATCTTACAAAAAAGGGGTTCACATTCATTTTGCTAAGTTTATTGGTAATGCCTAGTGTGGGATTGTGTCAAAGGCCTTTGCCAAGTTGGGGTATGCTGTGTCCACAGATCTGCCCTCATCAATGACCCTGGTCACATGTTCAAAGAAATCCACCAGGTTTAACAGGCATGATCTGCCCTTCATGAACCTGAACTGGGTCAGATTCAGGGTTTGGATGTCACCCATGTATGTAGGTCGAATTTTAGGTGATCATCTGTTATTACCTCTTGTAGTTTAGTGTGAGATACAAGTACCGCTTTGTTCTGAGAGTATAATAAATTGGTCTTTAAGGATTTTTTTTCTTAGAGGTGAATAGAATTGGCTTTGTTTTGTTTGTGTTGAGTAATGGGTGATTTTTGTTTAAGCCAATTTTTCAGTGGAGGTGAAGGCGAGTTGTGTAGTATGTTGGAGGTTAGGTATGGAGTTGGCAGACAAATCTTGATGAGTGGATGAGAAGTAGAAAATTCATGCCAGGGATCACTCCAGTGGCTCTATTTGACAGATGCACTAGGAACTAAGGTTGGGTGGCACAATGCCAGGGTAATCCTATAGGCTAGGCTTGTAAAGGCTCCAGGGCCATTAGCCTAGTACACACCTATAAACCTATGAACCTATGAATTTATTTATGAGATCAATGATGATACTTCTATGGTCTTACAGATGAGGCTGGTCAGACTTATGGGTCTATAATTCCCTGAGTCTGTTGCTATGTCACCTTTGTGTAGGGGAATAACTCACTATTCCCCATTCTGCAGGAGCAAAGCCCGTGCTTAGGCTGTGATTAAATAGGGTACTTAATGGAGATGCTAATTCATATTTGAGTTTGTTTAGAAGACAGCCTGAGATGCTGTCTGGTGCAATAGATGCTGTGTTTTTTTTGCCTTAGACACGGATTTAATGACGTGCTCTTCTGATATGTAGGGTGGAGGGAAGTTAGGGGCAAGGTTTGTGATAAGTCTGGAGGTGAAAAAGGAGTGAAATTTTCACCACATTTGTCCACTATCAGTCTTGCTATCACTATGGGATCAGTGTGTGTGATACCATTAGTCACATACTTGGCACACTCTTTGGTCTTACTTTTTAGTCTACAAACATAGCTGTAAAAGGTCTTATGGTTATCCTTGGCTATGATTGCTAATTGCTCCTCAAAGTTACCCTTAGAGGATTTGATATGGTGTCATATTTGCCTGTTGAGGCTGAGGAGGGCGCTTTTCCATTGTTGGGACCTTGCCTTAGTTTTCCTAGAAAGCAATTTTTGCATTTGTTATAAAATTAGTTAATGCTGGATGTCCACTATGGTGGCTTGTTTTTTTTTCTCTTGGGGCTCTGGCTTTGATTGTACAGGGCTTCAGTGTAAGCTTTGGTGTAGTTGCCACTTCAGGCTGGGGGGGAGGGGTTGAAATGCATTTATACCTTCACATAAGAGGGTATAGTTTGCCTTGGTGAAGTATTTTAGTCTGCCTTTGCCCTTTGTGAGTTGTGGTATTAGTGCCAGTTTGAAGGAGACTGATTTGTGGTCAGATTTAAATAACGAGGGTCCCACAATTGTGGTGGTGCATCTGTTTGTCATATTAGTTAGAACCATATCTAGTATGTTTGTTCCTCTTGCTGGGGTTTGAACGATGTGTTTCAGGGATTTGAGTTAACAAAGTCAAGGCATTTTTGTTTGAGTGAATTAAGGCTGGAGTTGGTTTCCCAGTTGATGGTGGGATAACTGAAATCCCCCATGATCACACGGTTTGGCTATATTTGGATTGACTCCAGTTTGGTCAGGTAGGACTCATGCATATCATGATTCATGGAGGGCACTCTCTAATTAGCTATGACTTGAATGGCGGTCTTACCCACAGTAATCTGAACTTGTAGTAATTCCACGGAGGTGTCCAGTCTGTGCCTGTGCCTTAGGGTATCTACAAGCTGCTCCTGTCCATAAAGGGCGCAGTTGGCAAGCCAGGGGTGAATTTATAATTTCCCATCTACTGGTCTAAATTGCGTTTGACTAGGATTAGAGAAGACCGCTGTTTCGTATAAATGGAGAGTCTGTTCCAGAGAAGGGTAATCTGTGAGACACATTGTTTCCTCCAACATGTTTTGCTTATGTCACAGACAAGGTTTATATCCTTAGATCAGGTAACTTTAATGCTGTTTATTTTCTGAATGTATAGTAGATTAATAAGGACTTGATGAGTGATTTCCTTAAAGGGTAAGCATAGATCACCTTTCAGTAGCATGTAGGAGACTCAATACAGGGACAGGGCTTTGAAGTGGTCCCCATAGGACATGTTATTTACACCCTGTATTGTTTTAGTGAGGAACTTGTGTGGCCACTCTAGCTGTTGGCAAATGTCTAGTTAGGTACATGCCAAAGGATGTACTGCGCTTGATTATTGGTCTCATGAGAGCTGAGTATAGTAGGGCTATGATCTCCTTAGATCTGGATGCCCTGCCCTTACTTATTGCACCAGACAGAAGGATTTTCTCACCACCATGGTACATGGAGATCAAAGTTCAGATTACTGTCAATAAGAATTCCCAAGTCCCTTATCACAGAGTCTACTCTAATTTTAAGAGAGAGTAACGAATGTTGTAATTTGCAGGGATGATCATTTTCCCAAAGGGTATAATAATGCATTTTTGTGCAATGAGTTTTAGTTCATGGTTTAGCACCAGTTATTTGTCTGTCAGAACCTCCTCAAGGCTATCTACATCTTTGGGGGATTCATTGATTGTACCCAGTTTGCAGTCATCAACCAATCTGGTCAGCCAAAGGCCATCTACATTTGCTGTGACTTCAGGAAAGTATATTCCAAACAGGAGAGGTCCCACTAAGAGCCCTGTGGGGCACCATTAGTAAGAGGCCTATTGGTGGAGGTAGATTTCCCCCACCTTAACTTAATGTGCCCTGTATGTGAGCCATTTGGCTATCCACTGGGTGACACAGGGATCCGTGTCTACATTAGTGAGTCTCTCTCAAATACCCAGGTGTGGTATCATGTCAAATGACTGTGCCAGATTGAGGTAGGCTGTCTGCACTATTTTGCCCTCATCCATGGCTCTAGTGGCAATCTCAAAGAAGTTCACCAGGTTCAGTAGGTGTTAACTGCCCTTGACAAAACCAAACAGGGATGGGTCAAGTTTTTCTTAAGATGTCATACATCTCTGTTCATCAGGTCCATGATAATTCTATCCATGACCCATGCATGTAAGATCAGACCAAATTATGGGTCTGTACTTTCTTGGGTCAGCTAATAGTCCACCTTTGAGTAGTGGGTTGACAGTTGCAGTCCTCCATTCCACAGAGATGAAGCCTGTCTGGAGGCTCTGGTTGAACAGATTCTAATGTGCCTGGCAGGCCATGTTTCAAGCTATATAAAAGGCATAATGTGGAAGAAAGATACTCAGTTCCAATAGTAGTAGGAGCAATGGGTCTTATAAAGAATCTACATTCATATTTAAATATGCTGCCGATACATGTAACTCCATACGAATTACAGGAGGAGTCATTACTGGGCACATTGCGGGTGCTGAGAACAGCACTTCTGGCTGACATCAAAGATTAAAACAATACTAATTTCATAAACCTTAATCATACTTTGACTTAGGAATGGGTTTCAGTCCTGTCATGGTGGTATAAACCCAAAAGATTTGGAGAAATTAAAAAAAGGCATAATGAGAAGTAAAAAAATGTGGAAAATGCATAAATATATATATATATATATATATATATATATAGTTGCAAGTATAGAAAACTCCTGGAACAACTGCATGTTAATCAGGATCGAACGCATGAATTGTTAAGGAGAGGCAAATTCAAACCAAAAGATGAAAGGTTAATATTGGCAACCCAAGACAGTGGACTATGTACACGTTGGTTTACAAAGTCCATTGAACATGTGGGAGAAACAGATAAATGTAGGTTTTGTAAAACAGAACTGGAAACAGTTCCATACCTGTTGCTGGTTGTGACATACTAATGGCAGAAGAACTGTATACTGAAAGGCATAATAATGTGACAAGACTGTTGCATTGGTGAGTGTGTAAACATTATAATGTTGAAGTAGCTGAAAAACACTAGCAACATGACCCACAAAGCATCATAGAAAATTATGAAGTCTACATCACATGGGATCATTCATTACCAACAGTTCAAAAGAGAGATGCGAGAAAACCAGATGTAATGGTCCATGAAAATAAGACAATGGTAGCCTTGATCATTGAAATCACTACAGATAGTGATTACACTGTCTTGCTACAGAGAGATACAAAGTTATAAAATATTAGGATCTGCAGGCAGAAATGAGAGCAATGTGGAAGAAAGGCATCTAGATGGCTCCAATAGTAGTAGGGGCAATGGGTCTTATAAAAAAGAATCTAAAGTCATATTTAGATATGTTACCGATACATGTAACTCCATATGAATTGCGAAAGGAGACATTACTGGGCACATTGCGTGTGCTGCAAATAGCACTCCTGGCTGACATCAAAGACTGAAACAATACTAATTTCATGAACTTTAATCCTACTTTGACTTAGGAAGGGGCTCCATTGCCATCATGGTACTATAAACCCAAAAGATTTTGAGAAATTAAAAAGTCATCCATGGATATTAATAGGGCCCATTGATGCAGTGTTTTTTAGATGTGGAGAGTGCGGTGAGGACCTGTTCTGTTGTGATAGTTGCAAGAGAAAAGGCAGAGGATATTTGCTGGGAAGTAACTAGTGATCTCAGAACCATATGGATTCTGTCTTCTACTTGTACCTTATTGTTCTTGTTAACACTTTTGAGTAAAGGTACTGTTCACTATTCTTTTATCTTGGACTTTGGTAACTGCTTCAACCAATTTAAATGTTTCTGTTAAGACTTCCCTCTGTATACTTACAGTTTGAGAGGTATGCCTTTTGTTGGAACTGAAATGCCATGAATTCACAAGAAAGGAATCTTATTTTTTTGTGTTTTTTTTTTTTTTTTGCATTTATATTCATATTGACTATCCAGGCATTTTTTTCTAAGTAGGCCTAACCGGTACAATTTTAAGTTACATTCCCACATACATACATACATAAATAAGTAAACAGACAAGACACATTCCATGTGAAATTGTGATTTCATTTATTTTACAAAATAAATTAAGCAGACAGGTTTAATGTAAAGTCCAAATTTTATTTATTTGCTATTTTACAACTAATAACATATCTAGGTGTACATAGCTATTTTTGATATAATGTAACAGCTGTACAGTGAAACAGTGTAAATTGCAACTAAGAGCAAATGTGATACTTTGTTGCAAATAGACAAATTGCTGATCAATCACAACAATGCAAAAAAAATGTTGGCATCCTTGTATATGTAACATAGCCACTCAAGTATACATCTTGTTTACAATTACGCATTTGACATACATGTACATAAATTTTTTTAGGCATGGACAATACTGCCATTCTAGCTTGTAAATGTAAGAAAACCAAGTAATCAGGAATCATGAGGTGTATAAAAAACTTTAATGTTGCTAGTATTGACACACTTTCACGTACGGAGAACACTTCTTCAGGCAATGACAACCAAAGAATGAATTCAGTTCTTATATACAGATAATGAATCACATGACTTAAAAGCAATTAAACAATTAAAACAATTATGAACATATTAATTTAAAATGGGTATATATACAATTTGTTTACATATGTTCAACATATAAATTAAAAAAAATTAAGTTATTCTATTGCTTAAGACTTTTAGAACTGGTTTTATACTAACTATATCATTCAAACCTGGTGGATGGTGTGATTTGAAATGCAAAATCCACTTATTCTCTTCATTTTCAGTTTGTAACCTTATGTCTTCACCACCAATTTTAGGAGAAATGACACTCAAAATCATAAACTTAAACATATGTT